>NW_027169702.1:95000-205000 GCF_036898095.1 Palaemon carinicauda | reverse complement strand
AGCCTATGCTAATTAGTAAATAGTTTTTTGATGAATTTTACGAATTTTACCTTTAGTGTTTACATTTATTGTGGTCAAATGGTACCTCAATAGGGTAATTTGCCTTATACTAAAGCTTAACTTGGTATAGGTGGGCAAAGCCTTCCCAGGAAATAAGTTGGGATTACCCTATACATGTTAGGTGGTTGAGGTTATTATAGGTTTTGCTTCCCTGTACTTTACTTGTTATTGTAGATTCCATGCTATATCTTTATCCCTAAACCAGCCATAGTTTAAGCTGCAAATTTACCCCCATTCCTTATCTGTTCCTACTTTCAAGTCTTCTGCCGTATCCCTAATCCTATTTCCTTCATTCTTGCTCTCCATTCTCTTCGGGCTCAGGGATGAGGCATAGCCTCTACAGTAGCTCGTACTATAAATCTAACTATTTTGAGTTTACTTTCTTTTATGCTGCTTTGTCATTTTCTCTACATCAGGTATAATATTCATTTTGTATTTTCTAAATTTGTTTCACTTAATAAAAATGAACCTATTATTTTTTTTAGGTCTTCCTCTTAGGGTTGCGGAAGCTCGGTTATTTCATTCCTTTTATATATTCCTGGCAAAAAACAAATAATGGTTTAAATGACCTTCAATTCTCATTGCTAGACTATAGAGGCCAAATTTTATGAATACGACGGCAATGGGTAATCCCCTATCCCCAGTACTCAGTAACCTTTACATGGAATTTTTCGAAGTTAAACTGTTACCAGCGATTTTGCCTAAAGGGGTTTTTTGGTTTCGTTGTGTTGACGATATTTTTTATGTTTGGCCTATATATGAGAATCTAAATATTTTTTTGGAAAAGTTAAATAGTTTAGTATACTCCATAAAATTCACTATTGAAGAAGAGAATAACTGTAAATTGCCATTTTTAGATGTTTTAGTGCATAGAAATAATGAAAGATTTGTTTTTGATATTTACAGGAAAGCAAGTACAAAAATGATGGCTCCCATATTAATATTCGGGCACTCCCCAAGAGAAATTAGTTCCCTTAACTTTCAACTGGGTTCCACAAGGCACTAGAAGAGTGGGAAGACCCAGGCCTACATGGCTGAGGACTATGAAGCATGAAGTGGGATGGGAGATGATGAATGGGTAAGTATTGATTTAAAAGGTCAAAATAGAGACGACTGGCGAAATCTAACCGAGGCCCTTTGCGTCAATAGGCGAGGAGGAGATGATGATGACTATATTCTAGGGATATTTGACAAATTTGACACATATGTTACACGAGATCTGTGTTAGTAGTCCTATGAGTGGCCATCAATGCTTTTAATGTATAATCTTATTATTGGCAAATAACCTTCCAGTGTTAGTCATTGGAAAACTTATGTACAAAGACTGGCTTACTGCACTGACATTTTTTTCTCCATCATTGCTTTCTTTTTTTCAATTCAATAGATTTTACTTGTTTCCAGAAGTATTTCATGACATGCTTATCCATGAATTAGATTATTTTCAGATCATGAAAGTTTGCTGCAGTGAATCGAGCTACTGAACAGCAAGTACACTACAGTTATAGAGAACGCACCAAGAAACCGCATGAATTGAATGCAAAAACCAAGTTCTCTAGGATTACAGTTATCAATTCCATGGTAAGAGATGAGGATTATTTTTTATTTAATTTAAAAAAAATGCCCCTTTTAAAAAGTAACAAAGGATGAAGCTAGTACCTGGGTTAGAGGTCTGATCATGGAAAATTATCGACATTGTTAATGCAGAGTAAATCATACATACATACATATACCAAGGCACTTCCCCCAATTTTGGGGGGTAGCCGACATCAACAAAGAAACAAAAACAAAAAGGGGACCTCTACTCTCTACGTTCCTCCCAGCCTAACAAGGGACTCGACCGAGTTCAGCTGGTACTGCTAGGGTGTCACAGCCCACCCTCCCACATTATCCACCACAGATGAAGCTTCGTAATGCTGAATTCCCTACTGCTGCTACCTCCGCGGTCATCTAAGGCATCGGAGGCAGCAGCAGGGCCTACCGGAACTGCGTCACAATCGCTCGCCATTCGTTCCTATTTCTAGCACGCTCTCTTGCCTCTCTCACATCTATCCTCCTATCACATCTATCCTCCTATCACCCAGAGCTGTCTTCACACCATCCATCCACCCAAACCTTGGCCTTCCTCTTGTACTTCTCCCATCAACTCTTGCATTCATCACCTGTACATATTACACCAGATAGTCTGGCCTATTCTTTCCACATTCTTCTCTGCCTTCATGCACCTGACAATACTGAGATTACCAAACAATTCTTCTCTCCAGGGGGTTAACTCCTGCGCTGTTAATTGTTCAGTGGCCACTTTCCCTTGGTAAGGGTTGGAGAGACTCATTAGCTATCTTTAGTATCTCTTCTAGGAGAAGGACACTCCAAAGTCAAACTATTGTTCTTTAGTCTTGGGTACTGCCATAGCCTCTGTACCAGTCTTCTTCTGTTTCGGAATAGAGTTCTCTTGCTTCAGGGTAGACTCGGCAACACTATTCAATCTTTTTTTCTCTTCCCCTTAATTTTTTTAACTTTTTATAGTTTGTATATGCAAGATCTATTTAATGTTGTTACTCTTCTTAGAATATTTTATTTTAGTTGTGCATTATTTCCTTGTTTCCACTCCTTACTGGGCTGTTTTTTGCTATTAGCTCCCAAGGGCTTATAGTATCCTGCTTTTCCAAGTAGGGTTGTAGCTTAACTAGTAATAATGATAATTATAATAATAATAATCATTTGGAACATATGGACTAAGGTGTCATTGCTTTTTTTAATTCAAGCCCTACTGTTTTCAAAGGACATTTACTAAGGGCTCAGAAGAAACTGACAGCAACAAGGAATGATTAAACTTGAGAAGTTGTCTCACAAATTATTGTTGCCTGTGTGGACGCAACTTTATTCTTTGTTCCTGAAAGATCATTGGTCCAAATCTAAGGGAGTAAAGAAGTATTTTACTCTAAGTCTTGGTAAACGACCCAATAAAAAGATAAAAGTTCTATAAGGCAATGGTCTTATCATCGGAGAAGTTCAAAGTAAAAAAGGGATTTTGACGAAGGAAAAATCTATTTCTGGGCGAGAGACCTGTGCCGCTCCGTGAAATGCTCCTTTTGCATCATTTCTAAGGTATATAACTGCTATGAATTACCAGAGAAAAAAGTTGCATAGGAATGCCAGGGTTGAACCCAGCTCGCTCACCTATATAAGGTGTCGGTATAATACTGGGGCGTGATAAATTACAACCAGAGGTCTCGCGCCATTTAGATATCTCCTCCTTAATATCCCCGTACAGTGAGGTGCCGTTCAACACCCCCCACTGAATGCTACTACCACCATCTCAACCCACGCCAACTACGTCACTCCTTTTCGTAGCATCATCGCTTCCGCTTGTTGTGACGTTTTGGCTGTGTTTTTCGGTGTTTTTTCTCCGCTCTAGTGCAAGATGTCGGATGCCCAAGATTGGGAGTATACTGCATAACTTTTATAGTTCAGTAAAGTCATATCTTTCCCTTTAACTGCAAAACAGAAAGGTTTATAATTTAGTTGTTACCCCTTTAACCCCCTAGCTATTTGGAAATTTCCAACCCTTAACCCCCAGGGGGTTATTTTTTTCCCAGCACATTTTGCAGTATATTTTTTTTAAATTGCTCTAACAGCCTTAATTTTTGTCATAGAGAGGTCAGGTTGGTCTCATTCTCTTGGAAAATGCCTGAAGATTCTCAAAAAATTATCAAAAATATGAAAAAAAGATTTTTATAGCATTTTTTTTGCAAGGACGTACCGGTACGACCATGGGTGTAAAGGGATTGCTTTTGTGAAACGTACCAGTACGTCCTTTGGGGGTTAAAGGGTTAAGTGATTTTCTTTTTACTGGCTTCCCTTTGGCCAAGTTGCCCATTCCACAGGCCTCTGCTATTATAATTGAGTAATAATTGACTCTATGGTTTATAAATTTAGCTATTGGATGTTTACAAAATACACATTGTGTAACCTCCTGTGTAATGTTATCGAAACACTAAACCTATTTTGTAGTTCGCTGTGGAAGATACTATATTGAGTTAGTGACTGCTTTTTGTTTGTGGGGAGACTTAGAGACTTGTCCGTATGACTGATATGAATTTTATTTGTTAGTTTACTGTTTATAAAGTTCTGTAACTAATTTGGTATTGTGATCGACAGGTGCCCTGCAAATCAGCGGTCAAAGAGGGAACCGACAGGAAATGCCAGGAATCGGATCTTTTCAACCACAGGTTAAAGGTGAGTGCCACATGTAGCATTAGGTATGCTTTAGACGCAAAATATCTTGCTGAAGCATTTTTGTTTTTACTAATTTTTAATAGCATACCTGAATCCGATCAAAGAATCATACAAACATACATATACCAAGGCACTTCCCCCAATTTTGGGGGGTAGCCGACATCAACAAATGAAACAGAAACAAAAAGGGGACCTTTACTCTCTACGTTTCTCCCAGCCTAACAAGGGACTCAACCGAGTTCAGATGGTACTGCTAGGGTGCCACAGCCCACCCTCCCAATTGGAGGCAGCAGCAGGGCCTACTGGAACTGCGTCACAATCGCTCGCCATTCATTCCTATTTCTAGCACGCTCTCTTGCCTCTCTCACATCTATCCTCCTATCACCCAGAGCTTCCTTCACTCCATCCATCCACCCAAACCTTGGCCTTCCTCTCGTACTTTATAGATACGATTCTCAAATTATCCCGGCCCTTCCGGAACGGAAGGAGATATTGAGGAAGGAGAGGACTAATTGGTGAGGGACCTCTGGTCGTGGTTCTAACACGCCCCAGTTACTATACCAACACTCGGAGTGAGCGAGTTGGGTTTATTCCGGGCATTCCATGCAACTTTTTTCTCAGGTATATTTAGCAGTTCCGGTAGGCCCTGCTGCTTCCTCCGGTGCCTTAGATGACCGCGGAGGTAGCAGCAGTAGGGGACTCAGCAGTATGAAGCTTCATCTGTGGTGGAAAATGTGGGAGGTTGGGCTGTGGCACCCTAGCAGTACCAGCTGAATTCGGCTGAGTCCCTGGTTAGGCTGGAGGAACGTAGAGTAGAGGTCCCCTTTTTTGTTTTGTTTCTTGTTGATGTCGGCTATCCCCAAAAATTGGGGGAAGTGCCTTGGTATGTATGTATATTTAGCAGTATTTATACCTTAGAAATGGTGCTTTAAGGAGCATTTCACTGGGCGACACAGGTTCCTCGCCCAGAAATAGATTTTTCCTTCGTCAAAATCCCTTTTTTTTTTACTGATTCTTAAATTGGGCTTTCAAAGCATTAGTTACAGATTGAAGTACGTTTTATTATTATTATTATTATTATTATTATTATTATTATTACTTGCTAAGCTACAACCCTAGTTGGAAAAGCAAAATGCTATAAGCCCAGAGGCCCCAACAGGGAAAATAGCCCAGTGAGGAAAGGAAACAAAGAAAAATAATATATTTTATGAACAATGACATTTGGATAAATATTTCCTATATAAACTATGAAAACTTCAACTAAACAAGAGGAAGAGAAACGAGATAGAATAGTATGCCCGAGTGTACCCTCAAGCAAGAGAACTCTAACCCAAGACAGTGGAAGACCATGGTACAGAGGCTATGGCACTACCCAAGACTAGAGAACATTTAATGTCATTACGTTTTTCATGTGAAATAGTCATACCCAAGTGAGAAGTGGTACCCCGAGAGGTACTCTTTGAAAACACACACTCCCACAAATTGCCGAACCAGCTGGTTGTAGTTAGGAAAGGGGGATGGGGTGGGAAGGATTGAATCTGTGTGTGCACATCTATATAAATATTCAGACGTAGTTTATAAATAATGGAAATATTAACTACAGTATAAAACCTACTCTCTTGGGCTAGATTCTCTTGCTTGAGGGTACACTTTTCTATCATTTCTCTTTCGCATATTTATCAAGTTGTTATTGTTTATATATGAAAGATCTAATTTAGTGCTCTACTGTTCTTAAAATATTTTAATTGTTTACAACTGCTATGGAGTGAAGGAAGCTCTGGGTGATAGGAGGATAGATGTGAGCGAGGCAAGAGAGCGTGCTAGAAATAGGAATGAATGGCGAGCGATTGTGACGCAGTTCCGGTAGGCCCTGCTGCTGCCTCCGATGCCTTAGATGACCGCGGAGGTAGCAGCAGTAGGGGATTCAGCATTATGAAGCTTCATCTGTGGTTGATAATGTGGGAGGGTGGGCTGTGACACCCTAGCAATACCAGCTGAACTCGGTTGAGTCCCTTGTCAGGCTGGGAGGAATGTAGAGAGTAGAGGTCCCCTTTTTTGTTTTTGTTTCTTTGTTGATGTTGGCTACCCCCCAAAATTGGGGGAAGGGCCTTGGATACGTATGTATGTATAACTTCTCAATTGTTTTCCTTTCCTCACTTAGCTATTCTTCCCTGTTAAATCCCTCGGACTGGTAGCATCCTGTTTTTGTAGCTAGGGTTATAGGTTAGCTAGTAGTAGTAATAATATGCTACCGACTAGTATCCCCCGAATATCTCGTTTAGGTCAGTCCAGTCATTTATCATACCCTCTCGGTTCTGTTGGTAGCCATGTCTACCATGCAGAGGAAATGGCGAAATCTAGTAATCATTGCTGGCAAAACATAAAGCTGGGCTTGAAAGTGGCCCAGTGGTTACTTTAGTAGGTTGGCCTGGGCACCAGCCGCCTGTTGAGATACTACCGCTAGAGAGTGATGGGGTCCTTTGACTGGCCAGACAGTACTACATAGGACCCTTCTCTCTGGTTACAGTTCTTTCCCTTTGCCTACACAGACACTGAATAGTCTGGCCTATCCTTTACAGATTCTCCTCTGTCCTCATACACCTGACAACACTGAGATTACCAAACTATTCTTCTTCACCCAAGGGGTTAACTACTGCAATGTAATTGTTCAGTGGCTACTTTCCACTTGGTGTGGATTTAAAGGCTCAAGGGATGGTCATGAATGGCACAGACAAGGGACAGTGACAATGGCCTATACTTCATGGCAAATGAGATAACATGTTCTTTTCAATTGTTGGACAATTCGATCTTCAGTGGTAAGCCTACTGCCTTTGGGTGGAAAGTTTTATAATATGTGTGTCCATTTTGTATAGTTTTTCCACACTGATATAGTATTATTATTACTATTATTATTATTATTATTATTATTATTATTTCATACATACATACATATACCAAAGGCACTTCCCCTAATTTTGGGGGGTAGCCGACATCAACAATGAAACAAAACAAAAAGGGGACCTCTACTCTCTACGTTCCTTCAGCCTAACCAGGGACTCAACCGAGTTCAGCTGGTACTGCTAGGGTGCCACAGCCCAACCTCCCACATTATCCACCACAGATGAAGCTTCATAATGCTGAATCCCCTACTGATGCTACCTCCGTGGTCATCTAAGGCACTGGAGGAAGCAGCAGGGCCTACCGGAACTGCGTCACAATCGCTCGCCATTCATTCCTATTTCTGGCACGCTCTCTTGCCTCGCTCACATCTATCCTCCTATCACCCAGAGCTTCCTTCGTCTAATACTAAATCGGTTTAATTTTCAAGTTTATAACCCAGCCCTTATACAATTTTCTAAATTAGGCCTATCAAAATGTATTGCATGGAAATTATAATGGTCCCTCGGTGTGTATCGTCTGCAGACTTTATGTACCTGTTACTTTGCCTATCACTTGCAGCTCTACAATAATTTGTTGTTAGTTCTAGAACTCTAAAAGTTGCACCACTTATGAGAACTAGAGGGGCACTCAGTAGAGCTTCCTGGTTCCAATTTTAACCCCTTTTACCCCCAGACTATTTGGAAATTTCCAACCCTTAATCCCCAAGGGGTTATTTTTTTCCCAGCACATTTTGCAGTATATTTTTCTTAAATTGCTCTAACAGCTTTAATTTTTGTCATAGAGAGGTCAGGTTGGTCTCATTCTCTTGGAAAATGCCTGAGTTTTCTAAAAAAAACTATCAAAAATATGAAAAAAAAATTGTATAGCATTTTTTTGCAAGGACGTACCGGTATGTCCATGGGGGTAAAGGGATGGGTTTTGTGAAAAGTACCAGTACGTCCTTTGGGGGTAAAAGGGTTAATCACAGAGTAATGAAACTTGCAGGGATTAACTGATATGTGAAAAGCTGGAAATGATTGAATTTCGGAAGGTCGAGGTCTAAAGTCAAGCAGAAGGTCAAGAAATAAGCTGCTGTGACGGAGGTCTGCGCTCTACTTGGTGCCACTCTAGTCATTACTGTTATAGTCTATTGAACGTGAGGTGATAGATTCACTTTTACAGCTCCATGAAAAAAAGGGCCTGGTTCACTGCATTTAACCCTTTTAACCCCAAAGGACGTACTGGTACATTTCACAAAAGCCATCCCTTTACCCCCATGGACGTACCGGTACGTCCTTGCAAAAAAATGCTATCAATTTTTTTTTCTTCATATTTTTGATAATTTTTTGAAAAAATTCAGGCATTTTCCAAGAGAATGAGACCAACCTGACCTCTCTATGACAAAAATTAAGGCTGTTAGAGCAATTTAAAAAATATATACTGCAAAATGTGCTGGGAAAAAAATAACCCCCTGGGGGTTAAGGGTTGGAAATTTCCAAAGAGCCTGGGGGTAAAAGGGTTAAAACATGTACTTATTTCATTACTGTTATAATTAGAGTTAGTGAAGTTCAGGCTACCATTAACACTGTTAGCAGCAGGTCCAATTGACTTGGGCCTGAGAGTCATGATATTTTCTGTATTATTATTATTCCTTGCTAAGCTACAACCTTGGAAAAGCAGGATGCTATAAGCCCAAGGTCCCCAACAGGGAAAAGTAACCCACAGAAGAAAGGAAATAGATAAACGATATAAGAAGTAATGAACAAGTAAAAATTAAATATTCTAAAAACAAAGTTAAAACGATCTTCATAATAAAGCAATCTTCAGCCCCTCATACCTTTAAGGAGGATTTAGTCGATTAGCAATTTCCACAAAACTCTAAAAGTTCCTTGAAATTTCAACAAATGTAACATTCCGATATACGATCACAAATCCAACGGAAATCGTAAATCTGTGATATTGTATCCATTGTTCATAATGAAATACTAATAAAACATTATATAATGTTATGCAGGAATAAGATGACATTTGCAACATGAAGAGAGACTATTTGTTGACGTTTGCAGCTGAAAATCATTGGCATGTGAGTTAGGTGAAGCCTCTATGGCAGTGGTTCCCAAACTGGGGGGCGCCTCCCACTAGGGGGGCGTGAGGACGATACAAGGGGGGCGTGAAGTCATCTGCTCGAAATTACTTGTTTAATAGAATAATAAAATCATTAAAAGAACAAATATCTGTCATTACATACATGCATCCATCTCACTAAATTTGACCAGAAATTGTGCCTTAGTCTCATAAGTATTTCCAAAAATTATATGCCATGTTTTCAAATTATCTATTCTTAAAATTGCAACTCAATTTTGTCAATTTGCTAGTGTTCAAACTTTTTTTCGCTCACTTTGAACCAAATGTTTCGTTTTTAGTTACTATTATTTGTTTGAGTGGCTTTCATTATTAAATTGTAATACAAACAGAAATCTGTTTTCCTGTACAATGCTAAGAAATAAATGTAAGAATCATTTCATATAAAAAAAAAAAAAGACGAGTGGGGACGTACGGGTCTACTGGAAGCAAAAAGGGGGCGTCAGGTAAGATAGTTTGGGAACTACTGCTCTACGGGCTGCAAGATTGCAAGAGCCCGTGTCTGGCCAAAAGGGCCAGGCAATCTTCAACAGGTGAAGCCTACTCTAGGCCAAAACTTAATAGAATTCGACTTAAAGTTTCTTGGAACCTTATCAAGTTAAGTCGAGGACTTAATGTACACACAACCATCAGGTCGTCATTAATAGTCTCGCCTCGTTCCTTATGTGGCGGCAAAGCTTTATCTGTTGTAGCTTTTTTGTTGACCAGGCGGACATGGGTCTTTTTATAGTTTATTTATGACATATCTGTTTTTGATGATGTTAATAGTTTATATATGTCATGTCTGTTTTGACGTTACTTATTTTAGAATGATTTATTGTTAATTTGTTCTCTTCATTTATTTATTTCCTTATTTCCTTTCCTCACTGGGCTATTTTTCCCTGTTGGAGCCCCTGGGCTTATAGCATCTTGCTTTTCCAACTAGAGTTGTAGCTTGGATAGTAATAATAATAATAATAATAATACATCAGCATTCTTATCTTCCCTTTATGAGTATGTATATGATTTCCATAAAGCTTAAACTCTGTGATATATCCCTAAGGTAATATCGTCTCATTAACTTGTTAGCTTCTACTCCGTCATCTCAAGCCTCCGGTTTTATTAGCCCATGGGAGAGACTATGAAAACAGTTTGTTAGGTAGTCATACAGTTTGTTTTGTTCTTGTTAAATTAAACTCATTTGGCCGTTTGTCAGCGTGTTTATCATATGTTGAATGCGAGTTGAAAATGTTCATTGTGGCCAAAGTGTCTTTCTGTATATAATAATTATTGGCATCGCCATCGAATGGTTTTGCCAATAACCTTGGCTCGTAACCTGTTGGCATATTCACGGCGATAAATAATTAGCATCAAATACTCTCTCTTCAAGGATGCGTTGGATAAATTAAGATAAAGGAGGTTGTAATGAAACTGGGTCCTTCTCTCAATGCTTTATTTGGAACTAAGAAAATTTACAATCTGCTCAAATGAGTTAGGGCGCTTACATGATTAAAATGGATAATGAAGTACAGTATCAGAGAAAAATGACAGAACAGTAAAGCCAGTCTTTGATTATTCTTACCCATTGCAAGCTATTCTGTGGAACAGCAACATTTTCCAAATGTCCAGCAATGCTCTAATGTAGGATTTTCCATTTCAGGAGACCCCGATGATGATATGCACTTCTTCCTCGAGGCAAGATCCGGAGAAATGAGGTCAAGCAGAGAAGAAATTGCCAGAATAGAAGAAGCTAAATGGCAGAATGTTTGAATTGAAGGAGTAGATGTCGAAATAGTTGAAACGATCACAATTGGAAAGTTGATATATTCATTGCAACCTAACATATATTGGCTGTATTAATATGATTCACTTTTTTATCAAGAACTATCTCTTAAACGTTATTAAGTGAAAGTGTGATTGGCTTTATAGGTTAAAATGTTAACCAAATCTTGTGAGGGTAAGGGTATGATTAATTAATTTGTATTGTAGTGCCCGGTGATTGGCTTAAGGCGTAAATTTTATATCCAATTCATTCTTTTTTTTTATCATATTAATCCCACTGTACTGCATGGTTGTCCGCTCAAGTCAACTTTTTTCCATTTGTCCATTGCATCTTCCCCCAGTCGCACTAAAGCCATATCCCCTCTCGCCACGTCCATCCGTCCGATCTGCTGTCGCCCGACAATCCTCCTCCTCCTCCTCCTCCTCCCCATCACTGGCATGTTCTTAGCTCTCTTGATTGGTTCCACCTCCTTCTTATTACATGACCTTAGTATATCAGATGAGCTTCCCTAGACTTTACTCTTTGTCTAGGTTTTTCAATCCCTTAGTCATTTCTATTGTTACCTCAGATTTTCCTGCAGCTTTATATGTAATTTTCCTTCTTTATAGCATTCTCAACATTACTTGATGCATAGAAGAAGGAACATTTTCCTGTGTTTCTTACTCCTTCTTAGTATTAAATAGTTGTGAGAAATAGTCTTACCCCATCTTCTTTTGTCTTCTACCTCAAGTGAGATCTCCTACTGCTATTCTTTAGATTATCTTCTCCCCTTCTGGTGTTCCCATTATCGCATATTTCTCTCCTGGTTTCTCATTTTGCAATCTCTTCATTTCCCTCTTTGTCCGTCTATATTCTTCTCTTGATTGGTGGTTATCTTTTTCCCACTGTCGTCTGGTTATACTTTTTTTTTTTTTTACCGGTGTTTGAACCTCTTGTTTTCGCCACCATGTTCTTTTTCAAAGTGCTGTATACAATTTGGCTTCCCACACACCTCTGCTGATGCTGGTACCACTATCTCGTAACATGCCATATCCTTTCAGGCAATTCTGACCTTCCATTTATGTATCTCTTCTCTGGCTCCTTCCACTTTGCCTCTGAACTCTTGTACCTTATACCCCCCTTTAGTTAAGTTTTGATCCTATTTGTGGCTGGGGTCTTTCCTTTCCTTATTGCTTTCAGCCTGAAATCTGCCACTACCAGTTTATGAGGTTCTCTGGATTTATTTGTAATCTTACAATCCGTAATAGTTTTCTTGGCTATCTATCACAAAGTCAATCTTTGAAACATTTTGTCCATTTTATAAGTTACTCAATGCCTTCTCCTTTTCTCAACCTTCTGTATTCATGACAATTCATAGCTTCGGCTAATTCCATCAATCTTTCACCTTCCTGATTGTTTCTTCCAAAACTCTTATCCCCAGATAACACTAGCAGTTCACTCCTTCGAGATCTTCCTATGTATTCTAGTAGTTTCCCTCTAAATTCATCCTGTTTTTCGCCACTCCTTTAAGGGACACATGCCGAGAGGATATGCCATATTATCTTTCTCATGAGCTTGATTTCTTACATTTTCCTGCAAATCTGAAAGTAGATTAATTCCTACCACATTTCTCCTTGTATTTTCCCTTGCATAGTAAACTTTATATCCTTCCCCAAGATTTCTTGCACGTTTCCCCTTCCGTTTTGTCTCCTGTATACATAAAAATCCTTCTTTTCCTTCTATGCATGACATCCACTGACTACTTGAGTCTAAGGGACAGTGTAGAGAGATTTAATAAGTTTGTTCCATAGGGTGCTAATAGTATAAAAGGATTATGAATTTGTCAAGTTGAGTGTACAGCCCAAAAAATATATACAGTGATGAAGACCTGAGAAGTTTTCTTTCATTAATAAACTAACAATTCTTTTGGAATTTAGCAGTTGTTTCAAAAACCCTCCAGACACATAATCCATAATTGTATTTTGTTCCTACACAAGTTCAAACCCTCATTATATATGTACGAGTTTACTCCTGAGTCATTTAGTTACGACCAGAATTCAAGTTGTTTGATTCTGATAACATTGTATGCTTACTAACTGCCTCACCCCTGTGTAGGAGTGGCCGAGTTAGCGAGACGGCGCCATTTGTCTCCTGGTCTCCCTAGTAGACGTACGTGTTTACTACCGCTTCCTCGCTATGATTTTGTTTGTGCTTTATGTACGAGTAATTACGAGAGCTGTTCAAGGTAGTGTGAGACTTTTGAAGACCAGTTTTAGATGTTTTTCATCTCAAGTTCCTATTTTAAACCAGGTTCTCCATTGAGACGACTTCCACAGTTTTAGCTGCAATTCAAAGGTGGAGATAAGTTGTAAATACCTGTGCTCTGTCAGTGGGCTGGATCAGGATTCAATAACTTAATCTTTGTAGAAAATATTTATATTAATCTTTGCCGCTCTCAAACAAAAACAACTCGACTACTTCCCACCAAAGTACATAATGTCAGCATATGTTAAAGATACTGAGGTACACCAGTTTTATAGAGAAAATAGAACTTGGACATTTTTAGTGCAGACACTAAATACCTCAAGTTTGGTACAAGACAGAATTTGTCGGTTTGAGTTTTGTTTTGAACGCTCCTCACTGAATGTTTTCAGAAGTCACAGCCCCAGTAGCAGAGTGGTTATTATTATTATTATTATTATTATTATTATTATTATTATTATTATTATTATAAGAGTTATTACTTCCTAAGCTACAACCCTAGTTGGAAAAGTAGGATGTTATAAACCCAAGGCCCCCAACAGGGAAAATAGCCCAGTGAGGAAAGGAAATTACTACAAGAGAAGTTGAAGAATAATAACATTCAAATAAATCTTTTGTATATAAACTATAGAAACTCAAAATAACAAGAAGAGAAATAAGATAATAGTGTGCCTATGTGTACCCTCAAGCAAGAGGAAATTTTCCTTTGAGACACTGAGTGCTTCCAAACAATTGAGTGGCCATTCTTTGACGACCGTCTCGTGGAACTTCTTAACGAGGCTCGGGATTGTAGTCTATTTTGAGAAGTCCTGTTTGAATCAGACTCTGTTAATGTTTTATCTGGGAAGGACGATAGCCTCTTTCTTTCAGGGCTTTTATGTTGAAGCGACTTACAAAATTTCTGCTTGTGGTCAAAATATTGAAGGAATAAATGTTGTTTTGTTCTATAATTGGTTGGTCCTGTAAAGAACTATGCCCTCTGGGAATACATTGCTAATGCTCGATTGGGTTGAATCTAAAGTCTGCTTGGTATAGGTCATTCATTTACTTTGTTAACCCTTTTACTCCCGGGCTATTTGGAAATTTCCAACCTTTAACCCCCAAGGGTTATTTTTTTTCAAACATTTTGCAGTATATTTTTATTCAAATTGCTCTAACAGCCTTAATTTTCGTCATAGAGAGGTCAGGTTGGTCTCATTCTCTTGTAAAATGCCTGAAGTTTCTCAAAAAATAAAAAATATGCTAAAAAAAAGTTAGCATTTTTTTGCAAGGACGTACCAGTACGTCCATGGGGGTAAAGGGATGAGTTTTGTGAAACGTACCAGTACGTCCTTTGGGTGTAAAAGGGTTAAGCTTGTTGTACAAGATTTTTCATAATTCTGACCATTCTTTGCATCCGATTTTGTTAACCTAATGCCCTATGTATAGTAAGAGAAATCGATACCAGTTTGAGGCTCGAGGTGAGGATGGCAGGTTCATCCTTGCTAAGATTCTTGGACATGATGTGTCCTACCATGCTAGTAGTATTTCAAGCTTCATTTCAGAAGCAGATCTTCTGAACGATATTTAACTTTCAAGATAACATCTTTGCTTTTATGGTTTTAATTGAATATTTTATTTTTTATTCACAATAAACGATATCGGCGTCAATGACCTTAGATGTCAGGATGCCAGAAAACTTAGATCAATCAATCAATTGTAATGTTAGGTATGCAGTTAATTCTAATAGCCAGGCCTTTTCCATCCTTAGTCTCAATACTTCACAGTATTCTAGAAGTTTTTATTCCAGCTGTGACTAAGTTGTGGAATGATATACCTAATCGGGTAGTTGAATCAGTAGAACTTCAACAGTTCAAACTTGCAGCAAATGTTTTCATGTTGAACAGGCTGACATAAGTATATTTTTATAGTTTATTTATGAAAGATCTATTTTAATGTTTTTTTCTGTTTTTAAAATATGTTATTTTAATTGCTCATTACTTTTTTTGTAGTTTATTCCCTTGTTTCCCTTCCTCACTAGGCTATTTTATCCTGTTGGAGACCTTGGGCTTATAACATCCAACTTTTCCAAGCTTGGATAGTAATAATGATAACAATAAATTTGAAAATGGTTTCTGTTTCAAATAAGAATTAATGGAAACTTATAGGAGAGGTTTTTTTATCTCATTTTTTTATTCTCTAGGTACTGGTTCCCCATCATTATGTTCTGCGATGTGTCTGTTGGAATGAGGTTCTACTTTGGAGATTAATTAGCTCTTAGGAAATTTGCCAATTGTAGTCTCACAAAACGTATTTTGAACGAAGCGAAAAATCTTTTTTTGGGTGAGATAGCCATGTCGTCCTGATGGAAGTTCCTATAGGGTAGCTTCCTTGGGTATATTTGACTACAGTGATATTCCCAGAGAATTTACCTTAAGGTACCCAGAATTCTAACTCCTGGAGCAAATATCCCTAAATAAATGAACCAGGGATATCGCGAAATATCAGAGGACGTATTCTTGACACGCCACATAGCAATCTGCACCCTGAACAGAATTAACACTTCGAAGGGGTCAAGTGGCAAGAAAACGAAAAACGAGAAAGAAAGGAGAGCCGCTCGTAAGGTACCTCTCCTCTCTCGATTCGTATGCGTGCATAGCGCTGCCGACAGCGCCATCTGTATACCTTTTTGCGTAGCTCAACAACTCAGTGTTTTCCCTGTGTTATCTCGTAATTCTAGCTGTGTTTGAGGCACTAGTTCTGTCACACAATCTAGTTATATAAGGGTGAATGTTGTGCACTCGGATCTCACGGCAGTTTTGCCATATATAAAACGAGGTACTAATGATTTAAGAACTTTTTTATCGTCATGACAGAGGAACTTTTAAGTTTCGCCGAAGCAAGGCAAGTCTTCCTTCTTCCTCATTCTGTGTTGGCATATTTTTCTTTTCATTTCAACCTCTTGTTTAAATTTTGGTGCTGAAACATACTGTACCTCCACAGCGTATAGGAAGTTGGAACCTCTTCTAGGAGGCTGAAAGACCATAAAATTTTAAATAATAAAATAGTAGATCATAAATAAGTTTTAATGTATTACAGGGCATGTAGGAGATTTATATTTTCACATTACTGTTCATACCCACAAAGTATGTGGTCCATTATCTGGATGGAATGACCACATGCGCACTTGGCGGAGGTGTCGAGACTCCACTTATGAAGATTGTCTCTAGTTCTTCCAACTCTAGCTCGATTCAGAGTAACCTAATGCTTTCTACAGAGGTTTGTTCCATAGGGATGAGAGTCACAGGGGCTCTGGATGGCTTCACCAAGTGGGCTGTGGTCTGTTTTTCTCTCCAGCATTCTAGGCGGTAAGTTGCTGATTCCATGGGCTCGAGGCTATTGGTGGTTATGAAGCTCATACGGGATTTCAATCTGTCTAACCACCCGGTGATTGTAGAGCGGGTCCGTTTCATCTTTCTCTTATTTTTGGGTCTTTCAATGAGCTGTTTGGCAGATGTTCGGTGGTACAATGCCTTCCAATCTATAGACTGCTTGGAATTCCAGTGAATCCTCCCTTAACCTTGGAAGTTCTGGTCATTCTCAAACTATGGCCAAGCCTAACCCAACCTCCTGTAGTCATTCTAACATTAATAGCGTTTCATTCAGTAAAAATGTGAGCCTACGCATGCTCGCCACTGAATTGAAACCCTCGCACACAGAATCAAAATCTTTACCTTCTATACTTCTTCTGCAGCCAAACTTTTTGCAATTCCATGATCCTAGTCACTATGAGACAGCTAGATTGAGAGGCAGAAGACCGAGCAGGTCTCGTATGACTTGTGTGGACGGCATGGCATATTGTATGATTCCCTTAAAATCTGAGAAGGTGAACAAAGTTTCAATCAATTTGAATTGTTTTCATCGTATTTCAGATAACAGCCATCGCCGTTTACCTGTAAGCTTAGCCACTAACTCATCTCGCTATAATCGTATTGGGGCTAATATAGTTGCTAGTACAGTACATCCAAAGATGATACAATTCTACACGCTCTTTAAGCTACCCCTGTTTCAAAGGATAAATACATACATACATACATATACCAAGGAACTTCCCCCAATTCTGGGGGGTAGCCAACATCAACAAATGAAACAAAAACAAAAAAGGGGACCTCTACTCTCTACGTTCCACCCAACCTGACAAGGGACTCAACCGAGTTCAACTGGTACTGCTAGGGTGCCACAGCCCACCCTCCCACATTATCCACCACAGATGAAGCTTCATAATGCTGAATCCCCTACTGCTGCTACCTCCGCGGTCATCTAAGGCATCGGAGGCAGCTGATGTTCACAAGGATTCCCCAGCAAGATGGGTAAATCAGGAAGAGAAATACAGAGACAGACAATGAGAGTGGGGAAGCATCGCCTTTTCAATCATTGCGGGGATAAAATAATTAACGTCCTCAGCTTGCAACCATTTGGAGCTACAAACACAAATCGAACTGGAATAAATCTCGGTTATTGTATCAAAAGTTTGTACTGTACAGTATACTGTAATAGGATCATTAAGTACTATAATAAAACAAAATTATATCACCTAATACAGTAAGCAAAACAACATTTGCAATAATCTGGTATTTATTTTATATGTAACGGGACTACAGGTATTTGTTGGCTCTTGGAGCTGGAAATCATAGGCATGTGACTTAGGTTAGGTCTACCCTAGGCCAAAATTGAACAAAATTCAACTTGAAACATCTTGGAATCGATTAACTTCGTAAGTTAATAACCTTCTGTTTCTTATTCTATCAAATCGTAGAATGGGTCAACTTCCAAGATAGTTTTCGCACCTTGACTCCAACTTCAAAATGGACAGATACACAGAATTGTCTCAAATTCAGAAAAAGACTGGAGATTCTGGTTCACGATTACGAGAGAAATTTGCAGATTGAGCCACCGAAGTACTATGTCTTTGTGTTCTATATGATTAACCCTTTTACCCCCAGGCTCTTATTTTTTTCCCAGCACATTTTGCAGTATATTTTTTTTAAATTGCTCTAACAGCCTTAATTTTTGTCATAGAGAGGTCAGGTTGGTCTCATTCTCTTGGAAAATGCCTGAATTTTTTCAAAAATATTATCAAAAATATGCTAAAAAAATTTTTATAGCATTTTTTGCAAAGACGTACTGATACGTCCATGGGGGTAAAGGGATGGGTTTTGTGAAACGTACCAGTACGTCCTTTGTGGGTAAAAGGGTTAAGAGATGAAAACGGTTATGTACTTCTATGGTTGGTTCAGTATCGGTATGTATTTCCATGGTAGGTTCAGTATCGGTATGTACCAACATGGTAGGTTCGGTATCAGAGACACAAAACTAAAATTGATTTCTGCTCGTATCTCAGTACCTCTGTTGGATGGAGTAAACGATGATAAATTAGTGGCTCGAGTAGAAAATAGAACTTGAGCCAATGTCCTGACGTCAGTTTCTAGAAATACCCAACCTTCCTGGCCAGCGTCGTGGTGAAAACTGGCCAAACCCCAGACATGAATTGATATATCTGAGGCCTTTTTTCTGCAGTTGATTAGAAACGGCTGTATTTGGTCGACGGACTTATGAGTAGGTCCTTTCATTGAGGAGATATCACAGCAAAAATTATGCTAAAATAGACATTCCAGAAGGTTTGCCAACCGAACTCAAAGACCTTATCGTAGAACAGTGTGACAGTTACTTCAACCGAAGGCCGGCAGTGAGGGTACACTCGGGCACACTACTATCTTATTTCTTTCCTCTTGTTTTGTTAAAGTTTTTATAGTTTATATAGGAAATATTTATTTTAATGTTACTGTTCTTAAAATAGAAAATGGCTGTCTGCTAAAGAGGGTGATGAATGCAAGAGTTGATAGGAGAGGTACAAGAGGAAGGCCAAGGTTTGGGTGGATGGATGGAGTGAAGGAAGCTCTGGGTGATAGGAGGATAGATGTGAGAGAGGCAAGAGAGCGTGCTAGAAATAGGAATGAATGGCGAGTGATTGTGACGCAGTTCCAGTAAGCCCTGCTGGTTCCTCCGGTGCCTTGGAAGACCACGGAGGTAGCAGCAGTAGGGGATTCAGCATTATGAAGCTTCATCTGTGGTGGATAATGTGGGAGGGTGGGCTGTGGCACCCTAGCAGTACCAGCCGAACTCGGTTGAGTCCCTTGTCAGGCTGGGAGGAACATAGAGAGGAGAGGTCCCCTTTTTTGTTTCATTTGTTTGATGTCGGCTAACCCCCAAAATTGGGGGAAATGCCTTGGTATATGTATGTGATGTTCTTAAAATATTTTATGTTTCCTTGTCTCCTTTCTTCACTGGGCTATTTTCCCTGTTGGAGCCCCTGGGCTTATAGCATCCTGCTTTTCCAACTAGGGTTGTAGCTTAGCAGGAAATAAAAGTAATAACTAAGGCAAGGCCCCTGATCATGTCCAGGCCAGAGCCCTGAAGGTGTGTCACAGGGGTATCCTGCTGATAACAATTTTTTAGGGCATTTAAAGGCTTCTTGTGGCATTATTTTTTTTTTCTAATACAGATGAAATAATGACAAATCCACATACAGAACCTGGTTGAGGTGACAAAAAAATCGTATTTTTTCCAATAATTTCTATTTTTGTGTAATACAGTATGCCCTCTTTACATGTTATATTGGTGTATGTTTATCCAGTCAGGAAATTATTGTAGTTTTTGTCAAAGCTCATGATCATTTTCACCATGTTTACTTTGAAAATAATCACTATTTTTTTAAAGATTTGTCAAGGAGGGAGGTTTTGGTAACTGCGCTTGTTAGAGTGACACGAGGCTAAAATGCATGAGTTTCGCGGAGGATTTAAAATGCCTGAGTCTTACGCAGGATTTAACATGCATGAGTCTCATGCAGAATTTAAAATGCGTGTCTCACTCAGGATTGAAAATGTGTCTCTCATGCAGGATTTAGAATGCGCTTGTCTCACGCAGGATGCATAACAATTGACAGGTACGCGACTGGCTCGCCTTTTACTCATTTTGGAAAGAGAACAGCCCAACCCTTGGGTCTTGGCTTTGGTCAAAGAAGGCTACTGAATACTGTACCAACCGGCCTTAATCGAGAAAACCATTCCTCTATACAAGTCATCTTACTTATACAGCAAAAGCTCAGTTACTGCAAATAAAAATTACAAATCTCTCGGAGAAATATGTGATTGAAGAGATCTTAAATCCTCCCCCAGGGTTCTACAACATATTCCTGGACACAAAAATTAACGAGGATGGAGACCAGTTTTGGATGTGTTGTCACTCAAGTTTACATACTGTACATACATACATATACCAAAGGCACTTCCCCCAATTTTGGGGAGTAGCCGACATCAACAAAGAAACAAAAACAAAAAAGGGGACCTCTACTCTCTACGTTCCTCCCAGCCTAACCAGGGACTCAACCGAGTTCAGATGGTACTGCTAGGGTGCCACAGCCCAACCTCCCCCTTTATCCACCACAGATGAAGCTTCATAATGCTGAATCCCCTACTGCTGCTCAAGTTTACAGTGCTTGAAAAGTTTTCTTTTTAAACACCCTAAAAGTTCTTGGAGCGATCAAACAAAACGATCGCTTGTACGCAATAGACGGATGCATGTTTTAAATTCAACAAATAGTTTCATATTGCAAATGCCCATCTTACTTACTGCCCTCCTTTATATAATATTTTTTATTACAATATTTCATTTTGATTTTTTGATACAATATCCGAGATTTATTATTTCAGATGAATTTATGTTTTTATCTGAATGTTCGTAAGTCCGAGGACCTGTATTTGAACTTAACCTGCTCCTTTTTATTTCCATACTCACCTGGTGTTCATATACTTACCCCACCTCCCCTCCTCCAGCCACTGATTCATAGCAACAAAAGGAGGAATAATGTCCATTTAGTAACTGTTTGAAAGATACAATAGTTCCCAAACAAATTGGTGGTATAGATCCCAAATATAGTCCTCCTATACAAGTTAAAGACCCAAGCTAATCACTGTACGTAGACAGATGTAACTAGCCTAGCTTACAAACATATAAGTGGAGTATGGGATGGATGTAGTTTGCTGGAACAGGTGTAAACTTTTTACTTGTCAAATCTATTTTATTTAGGGGGAAAATATAATCAATTGTAGTCTGAAATACTTATTCTTATGGTAAGTTAGAAATAGAGCAGTCTAAGGGTGGTCACAGGTGGTGTAGGTACCCCGCCTCACCTTAGGGAAGGAGTTGGCTCCTAGGTTAGGTTAGGTGAGGAACCTTAGGTAGTGTTCTTGTTTGTTTCCTTTTCAAAAGATTATTCTGTCATGATTTTTTAAAAATTAACATTAAGATAATTTCTCTCTCTCTCTCTCTCTCTCTCTCTCTCTCTCTCTCTCTCTCTCTCTCTCTCTCTCTCTCTCTCTCTCTCTCCTGCTGAGCATGGTCTTCACATATACTCTGAAGTTGTGAACTATTGCAACTTTTTTTGCAACAGTGTCTGCAAATATTATAGGGTAAACCTAGTTTTAAGTGAAGCCTTGGGTCAATTTACAGTCATTTAGTTATACATTCAATGATCTAAATTAATTAAAGCAATTCAGATAGCTCAATAATGATAATTTTAATTACAGCAGTTGAAAATTGATATAATTCTCATACTATTATGTTGGTTAAATATATCACCAAATATTAAGGCTTAGCAATATGTTAATTCCTTCACTACCATTTAGGGTATGGGGAAAATTTTATGTTTTAACAGCTTCTTAAAGTATGTTTATTACAATTACTGGACACTTCCACCTTCTCTTGGATGGCATAAAGAAGACAATGCTGTAAGCGTTAATGAGCTTATGGAATTAATTGGTTATTATCATTATTATTATTATTATTATTATTATTATTAGCTAAGCTACAACCCTAGTTGGAAAAGCAGGATGCTATAAGCCCAAGGGCTCCAACAGGGAAAAATACTCCTGTGAGGAAAGGAAATAAAGAAATGTAGAAAAACTACAAGAGAAGCAATGAACAATTAAAATAAAATATTTTATTATTAGCTAAGCTACAACCCTAATTGGAAAAGCAGGATGCTATAAGCCCAAGGGCTCCAATAGGGATAAAATACCCCAGTGAGGAAAGGAAATAAGGAAAAAAAAAAAAACTCTACAAGAGAAGCAATGAACAATTAAAATAAAATATTTCAAGAACATTAACAACTTAAAATAAACTCTGCATTATAAACTATAAAAACTTGAAAACAACAAGAGGAAGAGATTTAAGATAGAACAGCATAGCCAAGTGTACCCTCAAGCAAAAGAACTCTGACCCAAGACAGTGGAAGACCATGGTACAGAGGCTATGGCACTACCCAAGACTAGAGGAAAATAGCTTGATTTGGGAGTGTCCTTCTCCTAGAAGAGCTGCTTAACATAGCTAAAGAATCTCTTCTACCCTTACCAAGAGGAAAGTAGCCACTGAACAATTACAGTACAGTAGTTAACCCTTTGGGTGAAGAGGAATTGTTTGGTAATCTCAGTGTTGTCAGGCTTATGAGGACAGAGGAGAGTGTATAAAGAATAGGCCAAACTATTTGGTGTATGTGCAGGCAAAGGAAAAATGAGCCATAACCAGAGACAGGGATCCAATGCCATTGATTGTATATTAAAAATTGTGTGCCAAATTTGAATGCAGGTGCTTCTAGTCTACTGCAGGACAAAGGCCTCAGGCATGTCCTTATTCATGTCTTGGGTTTGACCATTTCATCATCATGCTGGCCACTGAGGATTGGTGATGGTGGGAGACTTTAGACTGATTGTTTACAGCAAACCAAACTAGTATGGGTGGCCCTGATTAGTACAGCTTTGCTGATCATGGCATTACACAAACCCTTTCACCATGTTAAGGTATCCCTACTCATAAAGGGATATATATATATATATATATATATATATATATATATATATATATATATATATATATATATATATATATATATATATATATATATATATATATATTTATATGTGTGTGTGTTTGTGTGTGTGTACCGTATATTCACAAGCTAAATATGGTAGATTAACATTTAAGTTGATAATGATATATAAATCAATTTCATAACTCATGTATGTGAATTATTATTATTATTATTATTATTATTATTATTATTCTTTAAAATATCCTATTATTACTTAAAAACGACATTGTCTCTGGGGAATATAATATATTTTTTTTCCAAATTAAATATATGATTAAAAAACGATGAAAATCCATTAGTATTTAATTAAATAATTAAAGAAAATGATTCACACAAGGAACGCTTCCTCTGTCAAAATCAGCTGATCGTTTGTAAACACTTTCGCTTTCATTTGACCGTCCCCGCAACACACTAACCCAAACCACTTTCGCTTTCATTTGACCGTCCCCACAACACACGAGCAGACTACTACTGTCTACCTTATTATTATTATTATTATTATTATTATTATTATTATTATTATTATTATTATTATTAAACTACGAACGAATAGCAACTACTGTACTTTATATAGTAAATTGAGCCTGTACTGTATATTTAAACTGAAACACTATTAATAATTATTGATTTTACGACAAGAAATGGTTTATTGCTAAATAAAGTAGGCATAAATCGTATATATTTGGTGGGAGTTTATCACACATAAGGTTTATCCATGTTTCAGCAGTAGGCCTAAACCCTGAATGAGGCATATACTAATTTGTTTCATATTAGGAGTCATCTCCTTTTAGAGTAAAAACACACACACACACACACACACACACACACACACACACATATATATATATATATATATATATATATATATATATATATATATATATATATATATATATATATATATATATACTGTATATATACATATATATATATACATATATATATATATATATATATATATATATATATATATATATATATATATATATATATATATATATATATATATATATATGTGTGTGTGTGTGTGTTTGTGTGTATGTATAGCCTATATATATATATATATATATATATATATATATATATGTATATATATATATATATATATATATATATATATATATATATATATATATACCCCTTGGTAGTAGGTTGGCCAGGACACCAGCCACCCGTTGTGATACTACCACTAGAGTTATCGGATCCTTTGACTGGCCAGACAGTACTACATTAAATCCCTCCCTCTGGTTACGGCTAATTTTTTCTTTTCCCACATATGCACCAAGTAGTCTGGCCTATCCTTTACACATTCTCCCCTTTCTTGGTAAGGGTAGAAGAGACTCTTTAGTTATGGTAAGCAGCTCTTCTAGGAGAAGGACACCCCAAAATCAAACCATTGTTCTCTAGTCTTGGGTAGTGTCATAGCCTCTGTACCACATCTTCCACTGTCTTGAGTTAGAGTTCTCTTGCTCGAGAGTACACTCGGGCACACAATTCTATCTTATCTCTTCCTCTTTTATATTTTTGTAATTTATGAAATATCTATTTTAATGTTACAGTTTCTGAAATGTTTAATTTCAATTGTTTATTACTTTTTAATATAGTTTATTCATTTCCTTGTTTCCTTTCCTCACTGGGCTGTTTTTCATGTTGGAGCCCTTGGGCTTATAGCAAATTAATATGTATCTGTCCCTACACTATTTGGCCTAAGGAAATAAGGGTAACATAAGATATATCGACTTCATAAAAGGAAATATTTATTTTAATATTGTTACTATTCCTAAAATGTTCTATTTTTCCTTATTTCCTTATTTCCTTTCCTCACTGGGCTATTTTCCCTGTTGGGGCCCCTGGGCTTATAGCATCCTGCTTTTCCAACTAGGGTTGTAGCTTAGTATTTAATGATAATAATAATAATAATAATAATAATAATAATAATAATAATAATAATAATAATAATAATAATAATAATAATAACTGAAATATCTAAATTTGTCCTTCATTTTCCACTATTTATTTATTTAATGGTTTATCAAGTACTTATAAACATCAATGTACATTTTTATATAGATAAAGTTCAATTTTGATAAACCCATGGTATATATAATTACGAAAAATCGAAATAAAAATAATGCATTAATTCTCAAAAATTTTTGAAAATCAGTTGTACATTTTTACATTTTTCATATAAAAAGTCACGGAATATATAAAATATATATTCTGTTTTATTCATTATTATTTTTTATGCATTTAAATTAAACTGAATTTGAATTTTACCAAAAAGAAAAAAAAATTATCAGCTGGGCAGGATCAGCTGATTGAACAACCATTGCCAAGTTGGAAAAAATTCCTTCGTAATTCTTGCAATTTGAATCCACCCAAAATCATATATTAAAAAGTTGTCAGTAATTTAAATTACATTAAAATATCATTTTAAATTATTAATAAATGAATGATAATGTAAATAACATGATATTTTTAATTTTATTAGGATTTTCTTTACGTATATATGCATTTCTTAACATTGATGTCTGGACACACTGTCTTTTGTTTACCTGTGTCATGTGACTCAAACTTAAGTCCGATGTCTCACCTGAACTACTATTTCCTCAATAAGTAAGTTATTTTAGGTGTTTTTATTATATTTTATCATATTTAATTAAAGTTCTAAGTATATATGAACCTTTAAAACTGCTTAGACTAAACCAGGTCTTATAAATTACCGAATTTACGATAGAATATTGAAATTTCAAAATCTCATGGCCAGACCTTATGACCGGCCGTGTTTAGGGGCTATATATCTTTATATATTAATTGCTACTATTTGATATATTAGTTTTTTTCGAAGCAGTTACGTTATTTCCTGTGTTATATTATAGTACGTGTTGTAACAGCAATAAGTTTGTCACATACAGTAGCTATTTATATAAGAAAAACTATTTTTTTTAAACTCGCAGCAAATTACGTAAGAAAAATTCATATTTTCTTAGATTTCTTGTTTTATATTGTTCTGTTGATGATATTTTCATAAGTTTATCCATCTTTTTTTTTAATCACCACCACCCTACACAAACCCCAGGGGAGAATTGGCCCTTGGGGGTGGGGGAACCCCAGGTGAGAATCTGTCTTTAGGGGGTGTGGCAATGTAAAATACCCTTATGTTTATGATAATAACAGCTAATCCCAACATAAGAAAATTATCAAAGAAATTCTTATTTATGCTAAACTAATGGTGAAATTATAGTTATGGACAGAATAATGCTTTGAGACCAAAAAAAAAGTTCTTCCTGTAGTAAATAATTTGCTTTCACTGAATTTGACCTTCATTTCAACAGGAATTAAACCTAAAACCCTTTTGACCGTCTAAGAACGTGGATATTTTTTATAAATCTATTGATTTTTGCCCTCTATGGGCTCGCTTCGCTCATGGAGAAAGAAGAACGTTGAGCACTTATGTACTGGCAAGCGTTACATGAGTCGTGGATGCTAACCCCATTAATTATTATTTCTTGGTCAGTTAAGTTTTTATTTGTAGTGAAAATGTAATTTTTTAAGAAAAAACTTTTTTTTTTTCTATAGGAAACGCCAGTCTTTTTGTAGAAAACCTTTTCCATCTGTAGTTATCACAAAATTTATTCCTGTTTTTATAGTGTTCTGTTGGTGTTAGTTCCCCTACAATAATGCCAGGTGAGAATCAGTCTTTAGGGGGATGGCAATGTAAACTACCTTTAAGTCTAAGGCAATAACTGCTGATCCCAACATAACGATAGAAAATAAAGAAATTCTTTATTTCTGCTAAATTAACGTGGTAAAACCACTGGTGTAGGTATGGGGTGACGGGGTTGGATTTTTTATGTTCCCCCGAGGCCTCCAAAGCAGGGGAAGAAAATATTTATTTTTCATTTCCTCACTGGGCTATTTTCCCTATTGGAGCTACTGGGCTTAGGGCATCCTATTTTACCAACTAGGGTTGTAACTTAGCAAGTAATAATAATGATGATAACTTTACAAACTCGATGCCCCAGTCCCCCAAATCTCTAGCTACCCCCTAGGGTGAAAAGACACCTTTAGATTGATAGTGGCAGAGGTACCTCGCTCAAACACCGTTTTCTCCCTAGCACCATTTTCTATATCTTTAACATATTTGATCTCAAGCTCTGTGATATGGCGTCACTTGAGTTTTTTGCACGGCCCGGGTTAGCTTCGCCCACAAATAAGCACCATCTCACTTATGGTTTCTTTTGGCAAGCAATATGCGGATGCGCAGTGCATGCCAGCTGCGTCTGTCACTATTTCTGGGACCATAATGTTAGCAATATTAAGCCGACTTAGGATGCTATATAGTTTCAACTTATCATTCTGTGTCTGATGTTTTTGGGTGAAGGGTTACGAACTTTCGTATGATGAATCAACATATGTAGGACACTTACTATCTTTTAGAAGAACACTTGTTACTTGAAATATAGCAAGTTTGGAATTATTACAGTGACGTGTTTAACTTGATTAGTTTACAACCCTTACAAGTGTCAAACCTGAGGTTTATGACTGAAATAAAGATTTTTGATTTGAAATGGACCACCAAAGCACACTTTTAATGAATTTAATGAAAACTCAGTAAAACCTATTTATTAATATATATCTAGAATCTGATTTGGCAATTTTAGACGAAGCTTGGTCAAATCGTCAAATATAGAGATGCGTCAAGTGTAACGAATGCGTAAACAGGTCTTTGTCTTAATACTTGTCCCTTGAAAACTCCCACTAGCCAATAGTAATACTGTACACTGTTGTATGAGCACTGTGCTTATTGGGTGGAGTTACAGTACTGCATATGTAGATGAAAATTGTCTCAATGGTCAATGGGTATGAGTCAAGTTAAATGGAAACAAATGTACAAACTTAACCCTTTTACCCCCAAAGGACATACTGGTACGTTTCAGAAAACACATCTCTTTACCCCCATGGACGTACCGGTACGTCCTTGCAAAAAAATGCTATTTGATTTTTTTTTTGCATATTTTTGATAATTTTTTGAGAAACTTCAGGCAATTTCCAAGAGAATGAGACCAACCTGACCTCTATGACAAAAATTAAGGCTGTTAGAGCAATTTAAAAAATATATACTGCGAAATGTGCTTGAAAATAAAATAACCCCTTGGGGTTAAGGGTTGGAAAGTTCCCAATAGCCTGGGTGTAAAAGGGTTAATAAGAGCTAGTAATTGTGACACGTGAAACATTAAGAAACAACTTGAAAAATTAGCTGACTTACAGTAACTAATATTTTTTCTCATCTTGCAATTGATTAAGGTCTATTAAATTTCTTATTTCTGATCTAGATATTAACCTTTAGCACCGTTGTTCAATTAGTTCATTATGCTGAATGTTGCGTAAGATTTTTTTCTAATTCTGACCATCCTTTACATTCAGATTTCCCCGGACGGTTCCATCCTGTTCGTAATACTGGGCATGCAGTTAATTCTAGTAGTCAGGCCTTCTCCATCATGAGGCTCAATACTACACAGTACTCTAGAAGTTTTATTCCACCTGTGACCAAATTGTGGAATGATTTTCCTAATCGGGTAAGTTAAATCTGTTGAACTTCAAAAGTTCAAACTCACAGCAAATGTCTTTATGTTGAACAGGCTTGCACAAGTCCATTTATAGTTCATAAATTAAATATGTTTTAGTGTTGTTAATGTTTTTAAAGTATTTGATTTTAATTTTTATTACTTATATAATTTATTTCCTTATTTCCTTTCCTCACCGGGCTATTTTTCCTTGTTGGAGCCCTTGGGCCTATAGCACCTTGCTTTTCCAACTAGGGTTGTAGCTTAGCAATTAATAATAATAATAATACATAACGAGAGCTACTAATTGTGACATGGGAAACATAGAATAACAACTTGAAGGAAAGTTATTAAACTTACATTAATTTGAATATTTCTCATTATGGATTTGTGCAAAAAATGTGTTGCGAAGAAATGTCGCTTCATTTACCCAAGAAAAATATAAACTAGAACGTCGTAGGTTTATGGAGACAAAAGAAATTTACAGTTATGAAGAAAATAAGTGTTCCTGGTGTCAGATTTTAAATACTGAATTATTTGTTTGCGAGCGAAGCAAGCCACTGCTAAGTAAAAACCATTTGAGGGTCATGATATGAATTATAGGCATTTATGAGACCATAATAGTGACCCATGTCATAGGTGTGTGCAGCATAACCATGTACCACTCGTCAGAACAGAGGAGCTGTGAATTTTTTGTAGTTGGTTGGGACGAACCGGATCAAGTTAATGTTGGTAAATATTTACTATAGCACAACACTCCTAATGAAGGAAATATGAAGTGTTACGTTTGTATAAGTACTTTGAAGTGTTCCGATGTAAGTTGAGAGAAACTTCCCTCAAATGGTTTTTGCTTGGACGTGGCTACCCTCGCTTTCTAAGCGGAAAGGTAGCGAGAAATAGTTACTGGTACATAGAAAAAGGTACACAATTATAATCCAGGGAAGTACTTGGAATATATTGCCGCTAATGTACCTTGTATCCTACTAGGATATTCACACTGTACCTTGCATTTGACTAATGATTTAGGTGGGAAAAGGTGAAAATTATTAGTGTATACATTTATTTTATTTAAGGAGTATTTCTGTAGGTTGGATGTGTACTTACTTTAGGAAAAACTTTTTCTAAGGAAATGTTTTCCCGTCCTAAGTTATATAAATTTTTGGTCTCTAATGTGAATCCATTGCTATTATGTTAGTTTGCAAGACTTCCTGGTTCAAGGTACAGTACTTAAATCCCAAAAATGTCTATTTTCAACTTAGGTTCAGAGCTTGGTACTGAACGATACGAGCCTTTATATAACGACGGACAGGGACACGTGGATAGAACACTGTCTATGCTAAGCTTCCCCCCCTAACCTAACCTACAAACAGTGTCCTTACCTACAAGCAGTGTCCTCACCTACTTACTTAAAGGGGAGCTAAGACCCCCATGGGAATCCCCTTAGACTGCCCCATTCTTAGCGATAGGATTGAAAATAGGCTACTGAAACTTACTATATCGTAAGAAATTATCTTGATGTGCATTGGTTTATCATTTATTATTATTATTATTATTATTATTATTATTATTATTATTATTATTACCTGTTAAGCTACAACCCTAATTGGAAAAGCAGGATACAATAAGCTCAAGGGCTCCATAAGTTTTTGTAGTTTATATATGAAAGATTTATTTTAATGTTGTTACTGTTTTCAAAATATTTTAATTGTTCATTACTTCCCTCATAGTCTATCTTCCCTGTTGGAGCCCTTGGGCTTATAGCATTCTGCTTTTCCATCTAGGGTTGTAACTTAGCTAATAATAATGATAATAATAAATGTAGAATAGTATACGTGGGCTTATTCTCAAGCAAGAGATCTCTAATTTGACATTTGAAGACTGATAGACAGGCTATGGCATTACCCAAGGTAAAGATTAAAGAACAATGGTTTGCTTTTGTGAGTGTCCTTCACCTAGAAGAGCTGCTTACCATAGCTAAAGAGTCTCTTGTACCCTTGCCCCTAAGAAGAAAGTAGCCGCTGAATAATTACAGTGCAGTAGTTAACCCCCTTGAGCAAAGAATAATTGTTTGGTAATTTCAGTGTTGTCAGGTGTATGAGGACAGAGTAGATTGTGGAAAGAATAAGCCAGACTGTTCGATGTTTGCGTAGGCAGAGGAAAAATGGAGTCGCAAGATTTGCTTTTTCGTAGGAACAAATCGCTAGTTTTTAAAAAGTAAACCAAGTCCTCTTATGTTACTCTTCGTGCCCCAACAACACCACAAGTCTCGGATTTAAGGTCAAATTGGGAGCTCGGTGGCGTGTCAGGTGGAGTCGGCTAACTTGTGCAGCCTTGTTAAGTTGTAACAGCTATACCCAGCCTCGAATAGAGGGATCCAGTTTATATTGTTAGGAAAAGTAAATTTTGGGGGAATTTTATTCAGTGCATGAAGGTACACCATTCTGGTATCCTTGTTCGTTAGGCAGTAGAAATTTTTGCACTTAGAGAGTAACTGCTAGACTTTAACCCTTTTACCCCCAGGCTATTTGGAACTTTTCAGCCCTTAACCCCCTGGGGTTATTTTTTTTCAAGCACATTTTGCAGTATTTTTTTAAAAATTGCTCTAACAGCCTTAATTTTCATCATAGAGAGGTCAGGTTGGTCTCATTCTCTTGGAAAATGCCTGAAGTTTCTCAAAAAATTATCAAAATTATGAAAAAAAAATTATAAATAGCAGTTTTTGTAAGGACGTACCGGTACGTCCATGGGGGTAAAGGGATGAGTTTTGTGAAACGTACCAGTACGTCCTTTGGGGGTAAAACGGTTAAGATTAGAATCCAGATAGGTTAAGACTATGAAAACGAGTATAGTTTTTGGGCAAATCATAGGTCAGACTATTTTCCAAGGATTAAAACTATCATAGTTGCAAGAAGATAGGTTCTTCTTCGCTAGTCTTGGGGAGTGCCATAGCCTCTGTACTATGGTCTTCCACTGTCTTGGGGTAGAATTCTCTTGAGGGTACACTATTCTATCTTGTTTCTCTTCCTGTTGTTATTTTGACGTTTGTATAGTTTATATATGAAAGATTTATTTTAATGTTTTGTTCTTAAACTACTCATGTAGTTTTTCCCTATTTTCCTTTTCTTCATATATACAGTACCTATATACTGTATACTGTATGTATCTATAATTCTATTTTGTGTGTAAACACATCATACATACATATACCAAAGGCACTTCCCCCAATTTTGGGGGGTAGCCGACAACAACAAGAAACAAAACAAAAAGGGGACCTCTACTCTCTACGTTCCTCCAGCCTAACCAGGGACTCAGCCGAGTTCAGCTGGTACTGCTAGGGTGCCACAGCCCAACCTCCCACATTTCCACCACAGATGAAGCTTCATACTGCTGCGTCCCCTACTGCTGCTACCTCCGCGGTCATCTAAGGCACCGGAGGAAGCAGCAGGGCCTACCGGAACTGCGTCACAATCGCTCGCCATTCATTCCTATTTCTAGCACGCTCTCTTGCCTCTCTCACATCTATCCTCCTATCACCCAGAGCTTTCTTCACACCATCCATCCACCCAAACCTTGGCCTTCCTCTTGTACTTCTCCCATCAACTCTTGCATTCATCACCTTCTTTAGCAGACAGCCATTTTCCATTCTCTCAACATGGCCAAACCACCTCAACACATTCATATCCACTCTAGCCGCTAACTCATTTCTTACACCCGTTCTCACCCTCACCACTTCGTTCCTAACCCTATCTACTCGAGATACACCAGCCATACTCCTCAGACACTTCATCTCAAACACATTCAATTTCTGTCTCTCCATCACTTTCATTCCCCACAACTCCGATCCATACATCACAGTTGGTACAATCACTTTCTCATATAGAACTCTCTTTACATTCATGCCCAATCCTCTATTTTTTACTACTCCCTTAACTGCCCCCAACACTTTGCAACCTTCATTCACTCTCTGACGTACATCTGCTTCCACTCCACCATTTGCTACAACAACAGACCCCAAGTACTTAAACTGATCCACCTCCTCAAGTAACTCTCCATTCAACATGACATTCAACCTTGCACCACCTTCCCTTCTCGTACATCTCATAACCTTACTCTTACCCACATTAACTCTCAACTTCCTTCTCTCACACACCCATCCAAATTCTGTCACTAGTCGGTCAAGCTTCTCTTCTGTGTCTGCTACCAGTACAGTATCATCCGCAAACAACAACTGATTTACCTCCCATTCATGATCATTCTCGCCTAACAATTTTAATCCTCGTCCAAGCACTCTAGCATTCACCTCTCTCACCACTCCATCAACATACAAGTTAAACAACCAGGGCGACATCACACATCCCTGTCTCAGCCCCACTCTCACCGGAAACCAATCGCTCACCTCCTTTCCTATTCTAACACATGCTTTACTACCTGTGTAGAAACTTTTCACTGCTTGCAACAACCTTCCACCAACTCCATATAACCTCATCACATTCCACATTGCTTCCCTATCAACTCTATCATATGCTTTCTCCAGATCCATAAACGCAACATACACCTCCTTACCTTTTGCTAAATATTTCTCGCATATCTGCCTAACTAAAAATCTGATTCATACAACCCCTACCTCTTCTAAAACCACCCTGTACTTCCAAGATTGCATTCTCTGTTTTATCCTTAATCCTATTAATCAGTATTCTACCATACACTTTTCCAACTACACTCAACAAACTAATACCTCTTGAATTACAACACTCATGCACATCTCCCTTACCCTTATATAGTGGTACAATACATGCACAGACCCAATCTACTGGTACCATTGACAACACAAAACACACATTAAACAATCTCACCAACCATTCAAGTACAGTCACACCCCCTTCCTTCAACATCTCAGCTTTCACACCATCCATACCCGATGCTTTTCCTACTCTCGTTTCATCTAGTGCTCTCCTCACTTCCTCTATTGTAATCTCTCTCTCATTCTCATCTCCCATCACTGGCACCTCAACACCTGGAACCGCAATTATATCTGCCTCCCTATCATCCTCAACATTCAGCAAACTTTCAAAATATTCCGCCCACATACACACACATATCTATATACAGTATATATATATATATATATATGTATATATATATATGTGTGAGTGTATGTGTATATATATATATATATATATATATATATATATATATATATATATATATATATATATATATATTATATATATATATATATATATATATTATATATATATATATATATATATATATATATATATATATATATATATATTTATTTACCATCGTAGTCTCCTACGCCTATTGACACAGTCATCTCTATAATGAGCTTCTAAAACAATACTTCTCCATTCATCATCATCATCTACTTCATGCTTCATAGTCCTCAGCCATGTAGGCCTGGGTCTTCCTAAACTTTTAGTGCCTTGTGGAGCCCAGTTGAAGGTTTGGTGAACTAATCTCTTGGAGTGCAAAGATCATGCCCAAACCATCTCCATCTACCCCTCACCATGATCTCATCCACATATGGCACTTGAGTAATCTCTCTTATAGTTTCAGTTTCTAATCCTGTCCTGCCATTTAACTCCCAATATTCTTCAGAGGGCTTTGATGTAAAATCTACAAAATCTGTTATTGTTTCATTGTTATACCACGACTCATGTCCATACAGTAACACCGATCTCGCTAAACTGATATATAACCTGATTTTTATATGTAATTTCAGGTGATGTGATTTCAAAATTTTACTTAACTTAGCCATTGTCTGATTTGCTATTTTCAATCTTTCTGATATAAAGTTATCTTTTTCAGAATATTTGTGTGCACCAAGATGGTTACTGGCAAGGATACAAGCAAGTGTATTGACCAACAAAGGACTAGTTTTGCACAGCAAACCTCCACATCAATGATCTTTACCTACTCTTGACATGTAAAAGGTAATACAGTACAGTAGCTATAGATATCGGGTGGAAATAGTCACGGTTATTAGTTATGGTTTCCAGTGAACAACCAGAGGATAAATCTATGATTGGGTTCATGAATTAGAATAATTTTAATAGTTGTATTTTTTAGGCTTTTGTTTGTTTACATAATTAGCTGTGGGATTCAAGTGTTTGCGACTAACGGTATACTGTTAGTAGCATAAAACGGATTTTGAGCGAAGCGAAAAATCTATTTTTGGGTTAGGTAGCCATGTTGTCCTGATGGACGTTCCTTCATAGTAGCTTCCTAGGTTATATTTAACTACAGTGATATATCCCCAGAGAATTTTACCTTAAGGTATCCAGAATTCTAACTCCTGGCGCGAATATCCCTGGCTTTCGCCTTTAGGTATATTGCATAATATCAGAGGACGTATTCTTGACACGCCACATAGCTATCTACACCCCTAATAGCATTTACGCTTCGAGAGGGGAAAGTGGCAAGAATTGTAGGAGGGCTGTTATTAAGGCAACACTCCTACTCATACTATAGTTGAGCGCCAGTATGACGTCACGTCCCGGCGCCATCTTGTCATTCTTTCTCTCGTAGTGATACAAACTCGGTGTTTTTGGATTACTTTATCAGCTATGATGCTTTCTCCACCTTCATCTGCCTCTGGAAAGTTGAGTATTATCTTTAACCCTTTTACCCCCAGGCTATTTGGAACTATCCAACCCTTAACCCCCAGGGGTTATTTTTTTTTCAAGCACATTTTGCAGTATATATTTTTTGAATTGCTCTAACAGCCTTAATTTTCATCATAGAGAGATCAGGTTGGTCTCATTCTCTTGGAAAATGCCTGAAGTTTCTCAAAAAATTATCAAAAATATGCAAAAAAAATTGTAAATAGCAGTTTTTTGCAAGGACATACCGGTACATCCATAGGGGTAAAGGGATGTGTTTTCTGAAACGTACAAGTACGTCCTTTGGGGGTAAAAGGGTTAATTTGTATAAATGTAAGCTCTTGCCAGTTTTTTTATTGATTCAAGACGTAACGCAACATGAGCTTTTGCCTAACCGGATGGCGTCATGGACGCGGTCGTTCGATATGCAAGTGTCATTTAGTCAGCCAGAACGACGTTCCCGGTATATATTCGCTTTAATAAATTTAGCTATTAAGCATTTTTAGCTAGGAAATTTTATGTTATGCCGATGGTACCGTGGTTTCGGCGATTTAGTTACCGATCCTCACTCATGCTAGACTTCCTAGCCTAGGCACGTAGCCTTACTCTCATGCATGATATAGTTTTCCTAGTGTGATAATTTATTGAAGCTTTAGGCAATATTTTATACATAGAAGATATTACTGCATAAATTTTCCTCTTCCGAGATAGTATACGAGAGAGTTTCGGTAGTCGATTCTCACCGCGCCTAGGCTACTAGCCTAGGGGCTTTAGTATACTTTCATACAAAAGTTTAAAATGAATACACGAGGATCCCACTGTCGACAGTAAAAAGGAAATCTTTTGCTGTAACAAAGCCATTGCATCATATTGATAAAAGTGCCTTGATAATAATTAACCTGGATTGAACAGTTTATATAGAGGACACTGAGCTTCTAAACTGGTCACATTGGTAGACATTTTAGGCTGGTACTTCTATTGTTTTAGCTCAATTTTATTACTTTTATCTTTGATCATCAACTCTATCCATTGGCATCTTCATCCATTACAAGTTATCTATAAAATTGATTGCCGATTTGGCTTGTGCAATGGACTATTGAATAGTATTAAAGGTTTAAAGGCTGCTCATGAATGGCAGAGGCAAGGGACAGTGACATTGCCCTAACGAGCAGAACAATGCCCTAGAGACTAACCATATATACATATTAGTGCACAAGCCCCCTCTCCTCCCAAGCTAGGACCAATAGCTGCTGACGACTCAACAGATAGTCCTATAGGCTCTCCCAAACCCCTCATCCTTAGCCCACAAGGATGGTGAGGTTGCAGCGACCGAAGGAACTAAAGAGTTTGAGCTGGAGTCGAACCCCTGTCTGGCGTTCACCAGTCAGGGGTATTACCACATCTGCCACCACAATGTGCAATTTTCAATATTAACCTTACCCGGTGATCATGTAGCTGTCAGCTCTGCTGCCCGACAGAAAAAACCTACGGACGGAATACGCCAGTGATCGCTATGCAGGTGGGGGTGTACATCAACAGCGCCATCTGTCGAGTAGGTACTCAAGTACTTCATGTCAACACAGAATCAATTTTCTCTCTGTCGTGCCACTGGCAAGACCTACTAAATACGCTGTTACTAACTGGATTTGTTTTCACAACTATTTGGTGAAGTACACTATTCTAGTTTTGAGCTTTCGCTATGCAGGGGTTTTATCTTCATCTCAAAACTTGAACTCGTTTTGGATAGTTTTAATTATGGTGACAAAGAAAGTATGGACTCTCTTTCACTTTTAAATGGCCGACCCTTCCCTTAGAAGGAAGTGTGTTTAGGTTTTTGTAATTTTGCTTAACACGTTATAGATCCACATATTTTATATCTCTCCGCCTTTATTAGGCCTCTTCGATTAACTTTCCATTTATTTTAAACATATAAAATAATTTTTTATGTTTTGTTTATATGCGACCTTTCCTTTTAGTAGGCGGTCCGAAATTGGAACCGAAGTTAATCAACGTTGAGCCCATTAGCGGAAAGAATTTAAAACTGTTTAAAATTTAATGTTTTATGAAAGAATCTCTTTGATAGTTTTCGTACTGTTTTTCAAAGATGAACTCACGTTTAGTTTTTAGACTACGCAGTTGTTGACGTTCAGGGCGTTCAACATGCGCTCTATCGTTACGATAGAGAGAGAGTATCACGGTTTCACTTTGCAGTAAGAGTAAATCGTTTCTGACGTTTCGTTCATTCTTTCTTAACTTTAATGTTTTAAATTCTAAATTAAAGGAACTTTTTATTTGGAAAACCTTTCAGTTTGTTCCTTTTAGTCAAATAACATGTTTTTTTTGACGATTTTTAATTGGGCTCTTCTCTTAAGTGCGAAATCAAGAGAGAAAGAGAGAGAGAGAGAGAGAGATAGAGACGGAGGGAGAGAGAGGAGAGAAAACGTTCCGTTCAAGCGGGTAACGTTGTTTCTCGTGTTACTCTCCTCCCTAGTCGCTGTACGGGGAAGAAGATAAAACGTTTCTAGGGTTTTATTCTTGTCCCCAGGCTATGTGCGGTGAGAGATTGTAAACGTAGCTTATTTGAACTAGTGTTTAGTCTCTTTCCCAGCCACTGAATTTTTTATCTTTATATATGTTTTCTGTTTTTTGCTAGCATTATACGACTGATTTCGCATTACTACCTTTTAATGAAGGGTAGAATTGCGTATTTCACGTAGAAATCAGTAAAAGTTTCGATTTCAGGGAAATTAGTGCAAAACAGAAAATCGAAGTGATAAAGTGATATGCGCAAGTGTTACAGTGTTGCGTCCGAGGGTTCGTCTGTTCGTGCCTGTCGTTCACCTAGTCCGGGACCTCTTACAAGCTCCCAAGCCCAGGGGAGAAGTAATGTCGAACGACTTATGGGTTCCTCAGGCCTTGATCACGAACAGACGTTTTCCCTCCGTGGTTTCGGGCGTATCTACCCAAGATCGCCCCACCCACACAAAGACGAGAGAGCCCATTTATTCCTCGTCTGCGGAAGAGGTTTCTCGTAAGAAACCATGGACCAAGGTCTCGCAGCTTTTTAAGTGCAAGTCGGTCCCTTCCGTGCAAGTCCAACGGCCCAGTTGTAGCCACTGGGTCAGTTCGGACTTGCTGCAGTCTTCCGACGACTGCACACCTCCTAAGAGAGGCAAAGTGGTACCGCAGCAGGCAATAACTCTGTCTGTTGCCGCACCAGCTGCTGTAGACCCTAAGTGGTCTTTGCTGCAGTCTATGCAGACTCAGCTAGCTTCCTTTATGCAGGAGTATCGTGCGGAGAAGGTTGACGCTGCACCCGTTAGCCTACAACCAGCCACGGTTGTGCGCCCAGCTGACGCTGAGGCTGCCTGCTCCCACACTCCGGCTGTGAGAGCTCCACCACCTATGCGCAGTCGACCCTGCCAGACGCAAGTTGACGTTCGCCGACGCGCGGAACCCTCCGTTGACGTGCGTGAGCTACCACAACAACAGGAGGGTGGAGTTAAGCTGCCGTGTTTTGACGCGGTGCGTCAACCTCCGCATTCTAGAGTTGTTTTGACTGCCCAGTATAGACAGTCAAAGCAGTCTCGAGTGAACACTGTATGTCCACACGCACCCGTTGTGGTTGACAGTTCAGTTGTTGACAGTTCACAGACTGTCAAACAGTTACATGACGTTGCCTTCTGGTCTGCTACTAATGCACCAGTGAGAGACTCACTGAGATAACCTAGCTTTTCTCGGACAAGGTTCCTGTAGATGAGAAAGTGCTGTTCTCCCTCCTACTGATATTCCTTTGAGGACTCTGTCATTTGGAGAGGAGCCTTAAGCTGCTTAGCCCCCTATGGACTTTAATTAAATCATGATGATTTTTTTTAAGGATCTTCGTCCGGATCTTGTAACTGCTGCTCCTCGTTCGCCTAAACGTCAGAACTTACACTAGGCCTAGCTGCTTCGAAGCCGTTGTTGTTAAGCTAGTGCTCTCTCGCTCTCCTAGAGAGCGTTACGTTGGCTAGGCGACTGGTTTTGCACCAGGAGGAGTTTTAGGGATACAGCCTTTGCTTTCCCTTCTTTTAAACTGGCTTATAGAGCGAGAGTCTGATAAGACACGAGAGAAGTTCTCGGCTTGGGAGTCCTTGCCTCTGCCCAGATGGACTTCTCAATTCTGGTAAACTCGCCCTGGCGCCTAGCCAGGAGACGCTCCAAGTTGTTTACAGGTCAACTTCTCACATTTGTCGAGCCTTTGAAGTGTTGCTGTACTATTATGTCACACATAACAAGGCTTCCAGGGATGGTAAATGGTTCCGCCTCAGTCGCTAACCCCGTCTGTTGCCACACCTGCTCCCGTAGACCCTATGGGCTTTGCTGCAAGACATGCAGTCCAAGCTTGTGTCCTTGTTTCAGGACTTAAGTGCGGAGAAGAACCTTCTGGCCAACAACCTTCCAACCGGTTGGTTGTGCGCCCTGTTGACGCTGAGGTATCCTACTCGCGTCTGCCAGTTGAGGTGGTTCCTCCACCGATGCGACCCAGTGTGGGTTGCCAGTCGCACGTTGAAGTTAAGCGACGCTCGGAGGTGGTTGTTGACGTTCAGTGTGTCACTAGGAATACGTTCAACAACCAGCAGAGGTGACTTGTTGTGACGCAGTGCGTCAACCTCAGCAACCCGGTAGGGTGTTGACTGCATAACCCAGACAGTCTAGACAGTTCGGGTTGACGCTGTACTTCCTCGCGCACCCATGGTTGTTGACAGTTCACAGACTGTGCAGCAATGCCATGCGTCCGGCTCCGTCACGCATCCACCAGTGCGACCGGATTCGGCGAGTCAGACGTTGCCCACTCCGTTGCCGTTTCCTCATCAGTTTCGGATGAGGAACCCTCTGATGAGGACGTTGCTGAACAAGACGATCAACCCCCAGCCCTGCTATCCATCCAGAAGATGCTGAAGAAGGAACGCTGCCCAGTCAGGCTGTGGATGAGTCTGGTAGGGACACTGTCATCCGTGGATCAATTTGTGTCACTAGGAAGACTACACCTCCGTCCTCTTCTATTCCATCTAGCTTTTCACTGGAAAAGGACAAGACGCTAGAAGCGGTCTTGATCCCGGTTTCCGGAAAGATAAAGTCTTGTCTGACTTGGTGAAAGGACTATATCAACCTTAGAGAGGGTCTTCCCCTGACTGTTCAGACTCCCAACCACGTTCTCTTCTCGGACGCATCGGACGTATGCTGGGGTGCGACATTAGACGGTAGGGAATGCTCGGGATTATGGAACTCGAGTCAAAGGATAATGCATTTCAACTGCAAGGAGCTACTGGCAGTACGTCTGACCTGGAAAAGCTTCAGGTCTCTCCTTCAAGGCAAAGTGGTGGAGGTGAACTCGGACAACACCACGGCTTTGGCGTACATCTCCAAGCAAGGAGGGACCTACTCGCTGACATTGTTCGAGATCGCAAGGGACCTCCTCACCTGGTCAAAAGGTCTAGACATTTCACTAGTAACGAGGTTCATCCAAGGCAACTTGAATGTCATGGCAGATTGTCTTAGTCGGAAGGGACAAATAATTCCAACAGAATGGACCCTCCACAAGGATGTATGCAAGAGACTTTGGGCCACCTGGGGCCAGCCAACCATAGGTCTCTTCGCAACCTCGATGACCAGGAGGCTCCCAATATTTTGCTCACCAATCCCGGACCCAGCAGCAGTTCATATAGATGCCTTTCTACTAGATTGGTCACATCTAGATCTATATGCATTCCCTCCGTTCAAGATTGTCAACAAGGTACTGCAGAAGTTCGCCTCTCACGAAGGGACAAGGTTGACGCTAGTTGATTCCCTCTGGCCCGCGAGAGGATGACTCACCGAGGTACTTCGATGGCTAGTAGACGTTCCCAGAACACTTCCCCTAAGGGTGGACCTTCTGCGTCAGCCACGCGTAAAGAAGGTACACCAAGGCCTCCACGCTCTTCGTCTGACTGCCTTCAGATTATCGAAAGACTCTCGAGAGCTAGAGGCTTTTCGAAGGAGGCAGCCAGAGCGATTGCTAGAGCAAGGAGAACATCTACCCTTAGAGTCTACCGATCGAAGTGGGAAATCTTCCGAAACTGGTGCAAGTCAGTATCCGTATCCTCGACCAGTACCTCTGTAACTCAAATAGCTGACTTCCTCTTTCTTCTGAGGAAAGAACGATCTCTTTCAGCTCCCACTATCAAGGGTTACAGAAGCATGTTGGCATCAGTCTTCCGTCACAGAGGCTTAGATCTTTCCAACAATAAAGATCTACAGGACCTCCTTAAGTCTTTTGAGACCACGAAGGAGCGTCGTTTGGTTACACCTGGTTGGAATTTAGATGTGGTACTAAGATTCCTTATGTCAGACAGGTTCGAACCGCTACAATCAGCCTCCCTGAAAGATCTCACCTTAAAGACTCTTTTCCTGATATGCTTAGCCACAGCTAAAAGAGTCAGTGAGATTCATGCCTTCAGCAAGAACATCGGATTCTCATCCGAAACGGCTACATGTTCTACAACTTGGTTTTCTAGCCAACACGAGCTGCCTTCTCGGCCTTGACCAATATCGTTCGATATTCCAAACTTATCGTATGGTTGGAAATGAACTAGAAAGAGTCTTATGTCCTGTAAGAGCTCTTAAGTTCTATTTAAAACCTTTACGAGGCCCGTCTGAAGCTTTATGGTGTTCAGTTAAGAATCCATCTTTGCCTAGGTCAAAGAATGCTTTATCCTATTTTATCAGACTGTTAATACGAGAAGCTCATTCCCATCTGAGTGAGGAAGACCAAGCTTTGCTGAAGGTAAGGACACACGAAGTTAGAGCTGTCGCAACTTCCGTGGCCTTTAAACAAAATAGATCTCTGCAAAGTATAATCGACGCAACCTATTGGAAAAGCAAATCAGTGTTCGCGTCTTTTTATCTTAAGAATGTCCAGTCTCTTTACGAGAACTGCTACTCTCTGGGACCATTCGTAGCAACGAGTGCAGTAGTGGGTGAGGGCTCAACCACTACAATTCCCTAATTCCATAACTTTTTTAATCTTTCTCTTGAAATGTTTTATTATTGTTTTTGGGTTGTCCGGAAGGCTAAGAAGCCTTTCGCATCCTACTTGATTTGGCGGGTGGTCAAAGTCATTTCTTGAGAAGCGCCTAGATTAGAGGTTTTGATGAGGTCCTGTTGTATGGGTTGCAACCCTTCATACTTCAGCTCCTAGGAGTCGCTCAGCATCCTATGAGGATCGCGAGGCTCATTAAGGAAGACGTACTTAAAAAAGCAGAGTAATTGTTCAAGTCGACTTCCTTACCAGGTACTTATTAATTTTGTTTGTTATTTTGAAATAACTGCTAAAATGAAGTACGGAATACTTAGCTTTTAATGTTAACATGTATGCTGGTCTCTACCCACCCCCCTGGGTGTGAATCAGCTACATGATCACCGGGTAAGGTTAATATTGAAAAATGTTATTTTCATTAGTAAAATAAATTTTTGAATATACTTACCCGGTGATCATGAATTAAAGGACCCACCCTTCCTCCCCAATAGAGACCCAGTGGACCGAGGAGAAAATTGGTTCTGTGTTGACATGAAGTACTTGAGTACCTACTCGACAGATGGCGCTGTTGATGTACACCCCCACCTGCATAGCGATCGCTGGCGTATTCCGTCCGTAGGTTTTTTTCTGTCGGGCAGCAGAGCTGACAGCTACATGATCACCGGGTAAGTATATTCAAAAATTTATTTTACTAATGAAAATAACATTTTAGAAATTAAGACAGTTTTGATAAAAGTAAAAAAGGAGATAGAAATGTTAAATTATAATGGGATTGAAGTTATTTTTCTTCCCAGGTGACATTACTTGTGATTTTTCTATTGTCTTTTCGGGCGAGGAAAAATTATTCAAGTAAAGGGAAAAATTAATAATCCAGTAATAGGTTGGCCAGGGCACCAGCCACTCGTTGAGATACTACCGCTAGAGAGCTATGAGGTAATTTGACTGACTAGACAATACTATATTAGATCCTTCTCTCTGGTTACGGTTCATTTTCCCTTTGCCTACACACACCGGATAGTCTAGCCTATATTTATTTACGTATTCTCCTGTCCTCGTACACCTGATAACACTGAGATTATGAAATTCTTCTTCACCCAAGGGGTTAACCACTGCACTGTAATTGTTCAGTGGCTACTTTCCTCCTGGTAAGGGTAGAAGAGACTCTTTAGCCATGGTAAGCAGCTCTTCTAGGAGAAGGACACTCCAAAATCAAACTATTGTTCTATAGTCTTGGGTAGTGCCATAGCCTCTGTACCATGGCCTTCTCTCTTGGGGTAGAGTTCTCTTGCTTGAGGGTACGCTGGGGCACATTATTCTATCTTAATTCTCTTCCTCTTGTTTTGTTCAGTTTTTATTGTTTATTTAGAAAATATTTATTTTAATGTTGTTACTGTTCCTAAAATATTGCATTTTTCCTTGTTTCCTTTCCTCAATGGCTTCTTTCCCTCTTGGTGCTCCTGGGCTTATAGCATCCTGCTATCTTTTCTAGGGTTGTAGCTTAGCAAGTAATAATATGTTAAGAGTCCGTTGAGGCACCCTAGGAAAATCAAGTGTGACGAAACAATATGTAAACATATGTGCACATCAAGAGCAGCATTTTATGAGATGAATCCTCTGTTTCTTTAAGCTGATTTAGGGCCATTTATGGAAAGTGTACCGTAACAAATGCAATTTTGAGGTCTAATTTTATTTTTTCCAAATAAGAGCCTGTGCTACTCAACTATTAGCTGCTTCATTCTGTTCATTATTTTTGATTGAATACAATTAGCATCCATAATTTTCACCAGGCTTCCCTTACTGGTTATACCGTATCTGCGATCCTTCTGGTTAGTTGTCTTGGCACAAAATCATTGTTTTCGATCTTTGTTACTATTGTAAATACGCAAGTTGTACTTTGACCTCTGAAACATTGGGAAGGATTTCAGTCCTGCTCACCCTTCATAAACTTGATCCAAAGCTCGTAAAGCAGTGGTGTGTATATGTGAAGCATTTAACCCTTTTACCCCCAAAGGACGTACTGGTACGTTTCACAAAAGCCATCCCTTTACCCCCATAGAAGTACCGGTACGTCCTTGCAAAAAAAATGCTATAAATTTTTTTTTTTTCATATTTTTGATAATTTTTTGAAAAAATTCAGGCATTTCCCAAGAGAATGAGACCAACCTGACCTCTCTATGACAAAAATTAAGGCTGTGAGAGCAATTTTTAAAAAATATACTGCAAAATGTGCTGTTAAAAAAATGACCCCCTTGGCGTTAAGGGTTGGAAATTTCCAAATAGCCTGGGGGTTAAAGGGTTAATTACTAAGTGCTTCTCCGAGTAAGTGGCTTGTAACACTTTCTCAAATAAAGATGGTTGACTGTACAATTTGTATGTTTCAATTATTTTCTCGTCATAAATCAAGAAGGTTTTTTAGATGATAGGAAGGATAGAGAAGCAGGAAATTTTATCGACATATATAGGAAAAAATATTTGTACATACATACATACATACACCAAGGCACCTCACCCAACTTTGGGGGGTAGCCGACATCAACAATGAAACAAAAACAAAAAGGGGACCTTTACTCTCTACGTTCCTCCAGCCTAACAAGGGACTCAACCGAGTTCAGCCCACCCTCCCACATTATCCACGACAGATGAATATTTTTAAACTGATGAAAACACAAAATGTAGACATGCATCAACTTTGTCATTCATAAATTTCCGTTACTGTCTGGATCACTTTCTATCTGACTTGTCGTTTTGTTATTACTGCTGTAAAGGAGTAGTGGAATTTTAAGATGTACATTGGAAAGTATAGAAATAATATATTGTATGATGATTGAATTGGCTTTGTACTTACCTTTGTATTCATTTTACAGACTGATAATGGAGGAGTCGAAACAAAGTATGAACGTACAACTTTACAGACTGATAGATTAAGGAGTCGAAACAAAGTATGAACGTCATCCATGGTGAGTGTTCCGCTTTTATGTTTTCCTTCTGCATTTGCTTCCTTTATACTTTGCTTTCATGTTTTCTTCTATAAGGTCTAAGATTTGAGAGGTTATAGTGCCAAGGCTAATGTTTCTGCAGCACAGAGTGCAGGCCTTATTGTAAAGTTCCTTTTCTTTGTCTTCAATGGATCATTAGCATCCAGTCATTCAAATTCCCATTCACAGTTCATTTTCTCTTCTCATAACTTAACTCTGGTAAAGCTTACTTCCACTTTTATTTCTTTGCTTTTTGCATCACTCCATACCATAACTTTGTCTCAGGCCTACTTAATGTGGTAGCCTCTTAGAAGCATCCTTGCTTGGTGACCTGGACTGGGGTTTGAGACCTGCTCAAGCATGATAGTTTCTTGTAGTGTCTGCAACCTTAATATCCTTTTGAGCTAAGGATGGGGTTTTGGGAGAGACTATGTGTGTACCATCTGCATAGCAGCCATTGCCTTGCCTTGCCCTCCTTGGTCCTTGCTTGGGCATTGGTCATATGTATATGGTCAGCCTCTATGGCATTGTCACTGTTCCTTACTTCTACCGTTCATGAGTGACCTTTAAACCTTGAAACTATGTCAACATAACGCTTGCATTCTTCCACCTTAAAAACTTTAAAATCAACCCCTGCATTAATTCCATGTTAACTATTTAGTTCTTAATTTCACTCAAACTATCATTTGGTTAAAATATTTCTGTCAACTTCTCAACATCCTATTTGTATTGCTTAATTTTACAAGTTATTACGAGGCATCCAAAAACATACATTCTATCCTCTGCCTGCAGAAGAGTACTTTGTCACTGAATCTTCTCTCTCCTTCACTCCTTTGCTTGTGTACCCCTCCAGTTTTACATCCATGCATCCATACTCATATGTAACATATAGAACTTTGGATAATCTACACACACTCTCTCTCTCTCTCTCTCTCTCTCTCTCTCTCTCTCTCTCTCTCTCTCTCTCTCTCTCTCTCTCTCTCTCTCTCTCTCTCTCTCTCTCTCTCTCTCCCCCCCATTAATCAGTGTAACACCCCTCACCTCACTTTAGACATATTCTCTTCTCTAGAATATCATTACTCCCATTAATACCTGGTTTTGTGAGACATTTCAACTTCAAATTACATCCTCTACAGTATGTACTTTCACCACTCCATACATTTCCTTTACTCTACACTCCTATCACTCCTTAAGTAAATCTAACTCTTAGTAAATCACACAACCCCACTCGATTCATTTCTTGTACTAGATTTACAATCATACCATTCTTCTTCAAAATCTAATACCGTACATAGAAATAACCTCCTCCAGTATTGATTATACAATACATTTCTACCCTTCTTCTTCTTTATCTACATCTTTTCCCACTTCTATGTGGGGTCGATGTTTTTGGTCAGCTTTCTTCATCTACCTCTGTCCCACACCTCATCACCGGTTAATCCCTTTGATCGAAGGTCATCCTTGATACAGTCGCCCTCTCCTTCTCGTTCCCTGTACCTCCATTTCCATCACTCTCCTCCCAATATACTGTCCATCTCTTCTCATGACATGACCATACCACCTCAGTCTACTTTCTTGGATCTTATCTGATAGTTTTCTAACTGCTAATTATCTCATTCCGTATCTTATCTCTTTTTGTCACCCCACACATCCATCTCAACATTCTCATCTCTGCCACATCCATCTTCTTCTTCTGTATTCTGTGGTTTATTTCTGCCCCCAGGTCACCATCCTCTGCAACTGTTGATCCTAAATACCTGAAATTTCCAACTCTCTTCAATCTCTCTCCTTGTAAACTAACTTCCCCATTCTCGCCATTTTTCAATCTCAAATACTCTCTTTTTCATGGTGATCTTCAATCCTCTATTTTCCATTTCTCTTCTCCACTCCTCCAGTTTCTCTTCTACTACCTCTCGCCTAGTGCTACACAGTATAACATCATCAGCAAAAAGCTTACACCAAGGAGACTGATCTCTATACCTTGTGTTACTACATCCATGACCAGATCAAATAGGTTAGGGCTCAATGCAGACCCCTGATGTAGTCCCACCTTTACTGGGAAACTTTCTGTTAGGCCTATACTGCTCTTAACATTTGCTTCTGCCCTTTCATACATATCTTGGAGGATTCTTACGTATTTTTCAGGGACTTTCTTTTCTCTCGTACATCTCCACAGCTCCTGACGCGGTACTCAATCGTATGCCTTCTCCATGTCAACGATGACCATATGTAATCCTTTCTGTTTCTCCCGATGTTTTTCTATCGTCTGCCTCAAAGCAAATATTGCTTCTACAGTCCCTCTTCCTTGTATGAATCCAAATTGTTCCTCACTAATTGTTTCATCCGAGTCTTTTCTCTATGATCTTCTCCCATATTTTCATAGTATGGCTTATTAGCTTTATGCCTCTGTAGTTGCCACATTCCTGGATGTCTCCTTTCCCCTTTTAGATGGGAATGATTAGGCTGCTTCTCCATCCCTCTGGCATCTTTTCCTGATTGAAGATCTGCGTCAGGTTCCACAAGATATCTACATTTCTACCCATCTTCACTAAAACTTTTCACATTTTCATGCAGAACTTTTTCTCACCCTTCAGAATATGCATTCCTTTTTAAGCTGGATCCCTTTGTCCTGACATTCCATTTTTTATTTACTGTATATTTGAATCCCTTTATCATGACATTCGCTTTTTCAAATACTGTACCTTTGAATCCCTAACTCATGACATTCGCTTTTTCAAATACTGTACCTTTGAATCCCTAACTCATGACCTTCGCTTTTTCGAATACTGTACCTTTGAATCCCTAACTCATGACATTGGCTTTTTCAAATACTGTACCTTTGAATCCCTAACTCATGACATTCGCTTTTTCGAATACTGTACCTTTGAATCCCTAACTCATGACATTGGCTTTTTCAAATACTGTACCTATGAATCCCTAACTCATGAAATTCGCTTTTTCGAATACTGTACCTTTGAATCCCTTTATCATGACATTCGCTTTTTCAAATACTGTACCTTTGAATCCCTAACTCATGACATTCGCTTTTTCAAATACTGTACCTTTGAATCCCTAACTCATGACATTGGCTTTTTCAAATACTGTACCTTTGAATCCCTAACTCATGACACCTTTTTTCAAATACTGTACCTTTGAATCCCTAACTCATGACATTCGCTTTTTCAAATACTGTACCTTTGAATCCCTAACTCATGACATTGGCTTTTTCAAATACTGTACCTTTGAATCCCTTTATCATGACATTCCCTTTTTTATCTCTTGCACCTTCAATTCTAAACATTTTCTTAATAATGTCTGCCATCCTTTATTCCATTATTTCTGTCTTCTTTTTTTGCACCCTCAATTCATCACATTTTCTTAATGTATGCAATCCTTGCTTTCATTTTTTCCATCTCTTTCTGCACCTTGAATTCTAAACATTTTCTTAATAATGTATGCTATCCTTTCTTTCATTATTTCCGTCTTTTTATGCACCTTCAATTCTAAACATTTTCTTAATGTATACTATCATATCTTACATTATCTCCTTTGAGGTTTTCATGGAACCCCTTCTGTTTTTTATCCCTTTCACTAACCTCCTCAGTGCTTGTTTTCCTTCCCAAATATTTCATCCTTATTTTCTCTCCTCCATAGTTCATTTCTCAAAAATTTCAATTCATCTTCCATGCCACACTTCCAAACCGTAAAGTCTAAGCTCACTCACACTTCTTTCTGGACCCAGTTGAGTGGGAGCCCAATGAGTAATGCCCACGTTAGGTCTGATATATTATATTTATAAATATTATTTCTTGCCAAGCTAGAACCCTAGTTGGAAAATCAGGATGCTATAACCCCAGGTACTCCAACATGGAAAATAGCAGGATTGGAATTTATAGGGATCAGAAGTAATCATACATTTACTTATTTTTTTTTCTTTAATTTATTTTCCTGGTTACGCACTTATATAGTCCCTTTCATACACTGTTTTACCATCAATAATAATTTTGAAATTGACTCATACAGTATTATCTTTTTAACCCTTTTACCCCCAAACGTACTGGTACGTTTCACAAAACTCATCCCTTTACCCCCATGGGGTATTTAAATTTTTTTTGCATATTTTTGATAATTTTTTGAGAAACTTCAGGCATTTTCCAAGAGAATGAGACCAACCTGACCTCTCTATAATGAAACTTAAGGCTGTTAGAGTAATTTTGAAAAAATATATTGCAAAATGTGCTTGGAAAAAAAAAAAACCCTGGGGGTTAAGGGTTGGAAAGTTCCAAATTGCCTGGGGGTAAAAGGGTTATAACATATTAACCTCCACTTTTCATAGTAAAAGTACTGTCTTGTTAAAAAAACTTATTTACATTTTTAACTTAATAAATCTACTTAATGTATACAATATTTAATCTAATGAACTTAAAATAGATAATTTATTCCTCAACTTTTAAATAAATTTGACATGCTTTTCGCTTTTAGATTTAGCTATACTGTACATTTGTCTCCACTCTTACTCACTTAGTCTACACACATTGGTAAATCTCTTACGATAATATAGCATTTGAGACTTTCCAAATATATATTGCACTTACCACGTCATCATGAAGACATATTTGCACTGGAGGCCACTTTACTCAAGACCGCAACATCCTTTTCAACAGTCACTTCTATAAATATTATCGGACATGCTAACCTTTTCAAACCATGCAACAACTTCTATTCTCCACTCCTCATTCAACTAATAGAATACTTATATGTATTAACCCAGAATAACTTGAGACAGCATAGATACAGGACATAATCTCCATTATTTATTCAGGTCCAGTTGTTCGTAAATCTCTACACTAAGCTGCATTCCTTGGCAATTTCTAAAGCTTTTTCTTTTAATTTTCTTGAATATTTTTTAAACAACTTCCTGTTTTGTAATAGCTATATGTTTCTTATCTTTATTCTTGATTGCCTTATTCGTCTAACGTGCCTACAGCTAGTCTTCTGTAGTGGACGACACCTCGTAGTAACGGGGGATTTTGAGGAGGGAGAAGTATAATTGGAAAGGGACCTCTGGTAGTGGTATCACTCGCCCCAGTTTTAATACCGACACCCTTTAGGGGTGAGCGAGCTGGATATATTCCTGGCATTCCATGCAACTTTTTTCTCTGGTATATTTAGCAGTATTTATACCTTTGAAATGGTGCTTTAAGGAGCATTTCACAGAGCGACACAGGTTGTGCCCAGAAATAGGTTTTTCCTTCATTAAAATCCCTTTTTTATTCATTGTAGCTTTTATATTTTGTAGTTTTCATGTTCATCCCACTTCATATTTTCTAAATCTCTTCCTACCCTTGTATACCAACAAACAGTTCCTACTGTACCCAGAAATTCATGGTGAAGTTAGACAAAATACCCATTTATTTCACCTTATTTCTTGAACTCTAAACCTTCAATTAATCCATTTTCACCTTTATTTTACACAAGTACTCATTCACACACAGGCACTTTCGTACACTTAGTTTTACCTTAAATAATGATCTTTATACTTAACTTCATAAAAATTTTATACTAAGTATTACCCCTGTTTTTCAGATGATAATAGTATTGTTTTAAAAACGCTACGTAATACCTACCCAAGTCGTGAGGCTATCAATCAAAGTTGCGTTCCAACTTACACTACAGTATTATCTTTTATATTGTCATCTCAATCACTACATTACATGTGAAACCTTTTTCATCTTTTGAGTACAGTATGCAGTCTTTTCAAGTATAGGATGCATCTCTTCAAACACTTTTTATACCCAGGTCCACCAAACTTCATTTTTAATCAATTCCTGACATTCTCTTTTTCACATCTTGGAAATTTCCAACCCTTAACCCCCAAGGGGATATTTTTTCCCCAGCACATTTTGCAGTATATTTTTTTTTTAAATTGCTCTAACAGCCTTAATTTTTGTCATAGAGAGGTCAGGTTGGTCTCATTCTCTTGGAAAATACCTGAATTTTCTCAAAAAATTATCAAATATATAAAAAAAAAAATTATAGCCTTTTTTTTGCAAGGATGTACCGGTATGTCCATGGGGGTAAAGGGATGAGTTTTGTGAAACGTACCAGTACGTCCTTTGGGGGTAAAAGGGTTAACTATATACACACACGCCACGTGACCTTCCATTCCACAACCTGTACATTGGCTTCTTAAAGCCTAACCTATTTTAGAAAAATGATTCTTTGGGCCATGATTACAGCACTCCACATACTTGCTATGGGATCTAATCCAGTATTCTTGAAACATTTAGGGTAATCTGACTTCTGTAACAATCTTTCACACGCTGATCTACTTTGCCAGAGCCAAAACAGATACCCATTGACCACCTAGTTATTCTTCTTATCCATTCTGTTGTTCTTGAAATACTCTTCAATCTGCCTTTTCTTCTTATATCCCTCTTAGACTTTGCAATCACATCTCTTCACTCTGGTGTTGCCAGCATGTACTCATGTGCAATATATTTTCATTCTCTTACGCTTTCATTCTCATACTGCTCTTCAAATGTCTTATCCACAATATTAGGCTTCTGGTTTTCAAGTGTTTCCAAATGACTTAAGGACATTTTGTTTTGAAATCTTTATTCAAAAGGAACAATTTCTATTTGGACAGATGAATAGGTGTTAGAAGAGGTAGAGCATTTCTGTTACACTGAAGTCAGGAGTCAAGTCCAGAGGCATTAACAAGGAGAAATAGTCTCCCCCAAAATCCTCTTAAATAATGTTGTATTAACCCTTTTACCCCCAAAGGACGTACTGGTACGTTTCACAAAACTCATCCCTTTACCCCCATGGACGTACCGGTACGTCCTTGCAAAAAAATGCTTTTTAAATTTTTTTTTGCATATTTTTAATAATTTTTTGAGAAACTTCAGGCATTTTCCAAGAGAAAGAGACCAACCTGACCTCTCTATGACGAAAATTAAGGCTGTTAGAGCAATTTAAAAAAAATATACTGCCAAATGTCCGTGAAAAAAAAATAACCCTTGCGGGTTAAGGGTTGGAAATTTCCAAAAGGCCTGGGGGTAAAAGGGTTTATAAAAAAGGGAAAGCCTTATGCAATATGGCTTAGGGACATTAGCTGCGCAGTCAAGAAAAATGGAACACGACTTTGATAACGGTGGTGGTACAGTTTGGTTTGGGTTGCTAATGTGGCAATGTAACTGTTAGGTTCTAACAGATAGGATAGGTGAATGTAATAGTTTATTTAACAAGACAGTGAGCTAATATACAGATAGATGAGAACAAAAATGACAAAATTCAAACCAAACAAGACGTTTGATAGCAAACTTAAACAGGTTTATATTATCAGAGCAGGGGAGAGCGAGAGAAAAAATAATACCGTTAGTGTACGATCATGTATAAAACACGTGCTATACACCATGTTCTTGTTCGCCTTATTTTTATAAGAATTGGATATGCAGACTTAGATGATCTATTGTATGATGTATTTTTATCACAGTGTGCGTAATTTCAAAGTTGGTGTACAATTATACATACAGTACTTAAATCTTTTACTAGATGTTGGCTTAGGCTGTCACATCAATTCGTCACCACAGATCAGACATTTTCATATGTTCATATCTATCATGGGATAATTATGAACATACAATTGTGCTTTTCACATATAATACCCCTTTTACTCCCAGGCTCTTTGGAAATTTCCAACCCTTGACCCCCAAGGGGTTATTTTTTCCCCAGCACATTTTGCAGTATATTTTTTTTTAAATTGCTCTAACAGCCTTAATTTTTGTCATAGAGAGGTCAGGTTGGTCTCATTCTCTTGGAAAATGCCTGAATTTTCTCAAAAAATTATCAAAAATATGAAAAAAAAAATTTTCATAGCATTTTTTTTGCAAGGACGTACCGGTACGTCCATGGGGGTAAAGGGATGAGTTTTGTGAAACGTACCAGTACGTCCTTTTGGGGTAAAAGGGATACCTGTACATCATAGTGTGAGATATAATAGTTAATTCACAGCAATCTATAATGCCACCCCTAACAAAATGCGTTCTATTTTCCTCAATACGGCAGCCTGTTTTTCTGCATTACAGAGTATTATAGGCCATATTGCATATGGTTTTCCTTTCTCATCTATTTGGACATTATATAATAGGATCTTCGGTGCAGACAATTTTTTTTTTATGATGCTGCTACTTTTCTGTAAGGCCCTCTTGCTTCCTGCTTTGAATTCCACTGTAACAGAAATACCTTTCCTGAGACCTGTGCATCTGTCCCAGCAGGTTAATTTACTTGATCATTTGCTTTATATTTGATTTAAAATCACTTAACCCTTCTACCCCCAAAGGACGTACTGGTACGTTTCACAAAAGCCATCCCTTTACCCCCATGGACGTACCGGTACGTCCTTGAAAAAAACTGCTATTTACATTTTTTTTTGCATATTTTTTATATTTTTTTTGAGAAACTTTAGGCATTTTCCAAGAGAATGAGACCAACCTGACCTCTCTATGACAAAAATTAAGGCTGTTAGAGCAATTTAAGAAAAATATACTGCAAAATGTGCTTGAAAAAAATAACCCATGGGGGTTAAGGGTTGGAAAGATCCAAATAGCCTGGGGGTAGAAGGATTAATAAACATTACTTAATCCAACACACATCTTGACGCCATCTGTCAGCTTTACTATCTTGAACCATATATTTCTATGCAACTTTGTTGGTGGTTTACATATTTTTCATTAATCCTGTTCTGGTCATCATTAGGTTCATTTTGTTATACATGGATTTTCAAATATCTTAATCACTACTAACCACCACCTCTTTCTCAGATTAATATCAATGCTTCACTTCCATAGATGATTGTCTTTTTAACCCTTTTACCCGCAGGCTATTTGGGAATTTCCAACCCTTAACCCCAAGGGGTTATTTTTTTCCCAGCACATTTTGTAGTATATATTTTTTAAATTGCTCTAACAGCCTTAATTTTCATCACAGAGAGGTCAGGTTGGTCTCATTCTCTTGGAAAATGCCTGAATTTTCTCCAAAAATTATCAAAAATATGAAGAAAAAAAAATTTATAGCATTTTTTTGCGATGACGTACCGGTACGTCCATGGGGTTAAAGGGATGGCTTTTGTGAAGCGTACCAGTACGTCCTTTGGGGGTAAAAGGGTTAAAATCTATTCATGATATAGTGGGGATTGGGGCTGTGAGGACAAGATATATTTTCTTTATTCAAAAGTTTTTACAATTGCATGTGATCACACAATTTACTTTCATATGCTCACAACTCTACCGTTAATTATAATCATGAAACGGACCTTTGTATTTATTATATACAATTTTATAACATTGATATTATCACTTGGTAAAAGTTCAGTATTATTGACAAAGCAGCAAATCTTAGTGCTTACCTAAATCAAAGTAATTAACCCTTTTAACCCCAGGCTATTTGGAAATTTCTAATCCTTAACCCCCAGGGGGTTATTTTGTTCCCAGCACATTTTGCAGTATATTTTTTTTTATTGCTCTAAAAGAGGTCAGGTTGGTCTCATTCTCTTGGAAAATGCCTGAATTTTCTCAAATTATCAAAAATATGAAAAAAAAAATTTTTTATAGCATTTTTTTGCAAGGACATACCGGTACGTCCATGGGGGTAAAGGGATGAGTTTTGTGAAACGTACCAGTATGTCCTTTAGGGGTAAAAGGGTTAATATATGAAGTTGCATAAAACTTAATACTGTACCCTATTTATCGATCTCAAACCGAAGCCATTTTTACATATGCATGTTACGTTCCTCTATTACGTAGCCCTCTGCAACACACCATGTTCTAGAACAGAACCTGTACATTTACTCGACGGTTTTTTATACACTCGTACGCTTGTCAGATTCCTATTGCTCAAAATATTGCCTATGTTCCATTTAATCCCTTATTCTAGGTTCAAAATACATTTTTCTGCCCTCGCACTCATTTCGTATTTTAATAACTGAAGTTGCTTTTTCTACCACTTAAGTTTTGTAACATTTTATATATTTCTTCAAACACTTAGTATTTTTATCCACTCCTAACCTTTGTTTCTATTTTCCCTATTCCCTACACATTCAATACTAGATCAACTCAGTTTATACGTTTGCTTATTGGAGCCTAACTGTTCCCTATCAGATCAAATCATGCTTTACTTTGTACATATACTTCTTGGAGTCGAGCACATCCCAACAAAATGGCCTTGCTGAGTACAATATCCACACCCCCTCCATTCTGTGAAATTGTGTAGCCTAAATACTTCTGTACTTTCATTCACACGATGCACTTTCTCTCCGCAACAAAAGCATGTGCTGAGTGATCACCTAAAACCAAATTTATTACATCTTAAACCCCTTCCAGTTTGTCTTTTATCCTTTCTTGTATATCTTATGATACTTATTTCTGTGTTCTAGAATTCTGGGTATCGTCGGCGCCCACTCGTGTCCGAGTATTGGGTTCTGTCGTTTGCCATCAGCCTCCTATCAGAAGAAGGGTGGAGGAAACGACAGAATGCCAGTAGCTGGGTATATTGTTTTGGGTGGTCGTGGCTTTGCAACGGCCACGCACACACACTTGGCCCACATCGTTTTCACCGCGGCTCAAGACATATGAGACAGGCGGCTTCTCCGATGTTGGTTGCATCGGGCTGCCGGGTTCTTGTTATGTCAAGGCCTGCCATGTTGCCTGCCCGATAGGCATTGCCCTCTTCCGCCGGCAAGTTCCGCCGTTGGGGTCTTGTTTGGTTTGGTTTGATTTTGGAGTTTTCCTTCTCCTAGCCTTTGCCTATCTGAAATAAAGGAGAAGGCCTATTGGGGTCCAGTCTTGGTCTGGTCTCTCAGAACTGGGTATACAGTATAGTGTACTCATTTTGATCTGTGACACAATTCCACAGTATTCATCCTGAAATATTGCCATAACTTTCACGGGGTTGCTTTTCAAGAGCAAGTCTATATGCCTTCTATTATGAAACACACTTTTCTCCTTACTTTCTCATATATACACTATCCATTTCTTGCATTCATATCAATTTTAATCTCTCAATTTTTTTACCGTTTCCTGCACACCATCTCATTTAAATTTTTCATTTACCCATCTCATTTTATCCTTTTCTAAATGGTAAACACAGACATTGCTCAATACAATAGCCAAGAAATTCTTTATCGACACCCTACAGTCATTTCTATCTGTTTCCACACAGTACGTCTTCTTTCCTAAAGTCTCCAGTCTAATTGCATATATCCTGTCTAATTTCGCCCCGTTCTGTCTTCTTGCAATTCTGTCTTTCTTTGTGGTGTAACTGTAACGTGTCAAGCCTGAAGTTCTGTTGCGTTCCACTGCGATCAGTTATTTTACTGACAATAGCCAACATGAAGTCTCACTCATCATCTTAACCTTCTCCCTTCTCATAGGCACTAGGAAGGAAGCAATCTTTCTACTGCATTCCTCCATTGATTTACCTCCTTTCTGGTCTCTCTATCCATGCACCATTGCAATGTATTTTATTAACCCTTTTACCCCCAGGCTATTTGGAAATTTCCAACCCTTAACCCCCAGGGCATTATTTTTTCCCCAGCACATTTTGCAGTATATTTTTTTTAAATTGCTCTAACAGCCTTAATTTTTGTCATAGAGAGGTCAGGTTGGTCTCATTCTCTTGGAAAATGCCTGAATTTTCTCAAAAAATTATTAAAAATATGAAAAAAAAAATTTTTATACCATTTTTTTGCAAGAACGTACCGGTACGTCCATGGGGGTAAAGGGATGGCTTTTGTGAAATGTACCAGTAAGTCCTTTGGGGGTAAAAGGGTTAAAAAGCTTGAGTGCTTTAAAAAGTACAGTACTGTACTTCACATGGAAGCTTATTACTTTAGGTATTTGGTATTTATTAAAAGATAGCAGGTTTCAAGTACTTTTTCTTGTTCAGTAAGGTATATAGGAAATATGCAAGTAGCTTTTCAAGACGGAAAACCATTGTCGAAAATAGCTTTGCTTCTGGTCTCTTGGAACAAATTCATGATATAGAGTTGGGTGTTACTGTACTGTGTAGTGGTTGCACTTACATCCATATTTCTCTCTCCTGATTTTTTGCATAACTCCATCCATGAAGATAATGAGTCAGACTTATTAAGCCTCACATCTTTATCACCACACTAGTCATTGCCCACTCGACACTACTCTTACATGCTTCTATAAAACTTTCACTTTTCTGAGCTTTTATTTTTAATGTATACAGTACCATACAATCTCATTTTCACCCAGAATATACCTTGACAAATTATCATATTTTTTTGGTGTGCCATAATGCTTTATATTCATTTTACTTTCCAAAAAACTGAATTGTAATCATATGATCCACGCATCCTCTTCAAAATCCACAGTTCCTCCCCTTACCAATTCTTCTTTCACCTTCCTTCCTTTGCCAATCAAAACCTTATCATACACCTTCCTAGCTTTTAAAAACCCTAATAGCCACTTAACCCTTTTACCCCCAAAAGGACGTACTGGTACGTTTCACAAAACTCATCCCTTTACCCCCATGAACGTACCGGTACGTCCTTGCATAAAAATGCTATTAAAATTTTTTTTTTTCATATTTTTGATAATTTTTTGAGAAACTTCAGGCATTTTCCAAGAGAATGAGACCAACCTGACCCCTCTATGTCAAAAATTAATGCTGTTAGAGCAATTTAAAAAAAAATATACTGCAAAATGTGCTTGAAAAAAAATAACCCCATGGGGGTTGTGGGTTGAAAATTTCCAAATAGCCTGGGGGTAAAAGGGTTAATAACACTTATCACCACTCCAGTGCAGCTTCTGGTTTGTAATATCCAATGTCTTCCTATTTTTCAACCTCGTTATTACTTTTCCTATTTCTTCAGCAGTCATTGACAACATGCAAATTTGGAAGTGTTGTGGCAAGCTGTAATGGGCCTGAAGTGCAGGTTTCCCTTATAATTCACAGTGTCTGTACTCTGCATGTTGGTGCACTGCCCTTAGAGCAGGGAAACAATATTTCTTTGGTATTGGGCTGTATTGAATTCCCTGTTCTAGCCTTGAACAGGAAAGTCATTGGAGACCACAGAGCACCTCCCCAAAAATTAGTTTTTCCTTTGTCAAAACTCTGTTTGTAGTCTTGCAGTCTTTGGAGACCACAGAGCACCTCCCCAAAAATTAGTTTTTCCTTTGTCAAAACTCTGTTTGTAGTCTTGCAGTCATTGGAGACCACAGAGCACCTCCCCAAAAATTAGTTTTTCGTTTTTCAAAACTCTGTTTGTAGTCTTGCAGTCATTGGAGACCACAGAGCACCTCCCCAAAAATTAGTTTTTCCTTTGTCAAAACTCTGTTTGTAGTCTTGCAGTCATTGGAGACCACAGAGCACCTCCCCAAAAATTAGTTTTTCCTTTGTCAAAACTCTGTTTGTAGTCTTGCAGTCTTTGGAGACCACAGAGCACCTCCCCAAAAATTAGTTTTTCGTTTTTCAAAACTCTGTTTGTAGTCTTGCAGTCATTGGAGACCACAGAGCACCTCCCCAAATATTAGTTTTTCCTTTGTCAAAACTCTGTTTGTAGTCTTGCAGTCATTGGAGACCACAGAGCACCTCCCCAAAAATTAGTTTTTCCTTTGTCAAAACTCTGTTTGTAGTCTTGCAGTCATTGGAGACCACAGAGCACCTCCCCAAAAATTAGTTTTTCCTTTGTCAAAACTCTGTTTGTAGTCTTGCAGTCATTGGAGACCACAGAGCACCTCCCCAAAAATTAGTTTTTCCTTTGTCAAAACTCTGTTTGTAGTCTTGCAGTCATTGGAGACCACAGAGCACCTCCCCAAAAATTAGTTTTTCTTTTTTCAAAACTCTGTTTGTAGTCTTGCAGTCATTGGAGACCACAGAGCACCTCCCCAAAAATTAGTTTTTCGTTTTTCAAAACTCCTTTTGTAGTTTTGCATCACTAGGTCCTGCCACTCGAGTATGCTTCACATTCAATTAATAGCCAGGTCTTCTCCATCATGAGGCTCAATACTACGCAGTACTCTAGAAGTTTTATTCCAGCTGTTACCAAGTTGTGGAATGATCTTCCTAATCGGGTAGTTGAATCAGTAGAACTTCAAAAGTTCAAAATTGGAGCAAATGCTTTTTTGTTGACCAGGCTGACATGAGTCTTTGTATAGTTTATTTATGACATATTTGTTTTTATTGTTGTTAATAGTTTATATATGACATGTCTGTTTTGACGTTACTTTTTTTTAATGATTTATTGTTAATTTGTTCTCTTCATTTATTTATTTCCTTATTTCCTTTCCTCACTTGGCTATTTTTCCCTGTTGGAGCCCCTGGGCTTATAGCATCTTGTTTTTCCAATTAGGGTTGTAGCTTGGATTGTAATAATAGTAATAATAATGAATTTTGTTCTATCTGACGTTAGATTTTGTCATTTATTCAGTTACATTTGTTCGTCATATATCTTTTAGCATTCCCAGTATATGCTTCAACTATCTGTTTCCTCTTTCATTTGCTTAGTATCCATCCAGAAACATTGCCCTGACATTCACCGAGATTACTCTTTGACAGATGTATAATACTTGTATCCTGAGATAGTAGTTTATCCTTTCTTTCTTTCCCATGCACACTACTTCCATTCCTCACACTTGATCATATTCAAGCTTATGAGGTTCTTTAACCCTTTTACCCCCAAAGGACGTACTGGTACGTTTCACAAAACTCATCCTGTTACCCCCATGGACGTACTGGCACGTCCTTGCAAAAAAACTGCGATTTACATTTTTTTTTGCATATTTTTGATAATTTTATGAGAAACTTAAGGCATTTTCCAAAAGAATGAGATCAACCTGACCTCTCTATGACAAAAACTAAGGCTGTTAGAGCAATTTAAAAAAAATATATTGCAAAATGTGTTTGAAAAAAAAAACCGCCTGGGGGTTAAGGGTTGGAAAGTTCCAAATAGCTTGGGGGTAAAAGGGTTAATTTCCACAGCATCATTACATCTCATTTTCCTTTTCAAATTGATAGAATTACACTATCAACCTTTCTATCTGCCCCAAATTTTCACTTCTTCAAACTCATTCTGTTGACTTTCTATCCATGATGGTGGTAAATATTAATGGTAATTGTACAATTACAAATGACCTGTTGCCTTTAATTGATGGGATGTACTGTAGTATCCTCCACAGAGAGACAAATTACTTACCTTCTACAAGGATATGTAATATAGCAATATGCTGGAACGTACTACAGCTCCCTTTACTTTGATTCTCAATTTGATAAATATTCACCATTCTCCTAAACATTCACTGCCGGACCAACCATGTCCAGTATGTACATTTACTTCTTGTGCTTCTTAGAGCCTTGTGCCTCCTGGGAAAATATCCTTTCTGACCACAAGTTTCATTCGCTTTACTCTGTGAAACCCACTCTTGCTGTATGGCATAGCTTATTACACTTTTAGAACATTCATTCACTTGATGCATTTTCTTTAGTATCTAGTGACCGTAAATTATTATTCCCCTAATGACCAAAGCTATTACATATAAATCACCTTTTAATCTGACTTTTCTCTTTTATATATCTTATGAATCTTTTATTTCATATATGTGAGATGCCAGGCGTACACGGTTCTATTTTTGCATTCTCTCTCGCTCTCATTCCCGTAGTATTCATCCAGAAAGATTACTATGACATTCACTGGGTTACATGATCTACTGTTTCCAGCACACAATCCCTTTACAATTTTTCATTTACACATCTCATTTTATGCTTTACAAATTGATGCTTTCGGACACTGACGTGGACAGTGGAAAAGAAATTCAGTACAAACACCATACGTTCATTTATATCCTTGACTGCATACGGTACTACTGTACTACTTTCATAAAGTTTCCAGTCTATGCATGCACATCTTGTCTTATTTTCTCTCATTCTATCTGCTATAAGTTCATTTTTTGTCTTAATGGCAGCTCTATTCATACTCGCCTATTCACTCAGCCTCTCACAGATTCATAACTGTTCACCCACACGCATAATTGTCCTATAAAAGCAAGCCAATTTCCCTTCTGAAAAACTGCCAAATTTGTACATTCCTAATTATTTTTTTTTTCAAAACTACCACTAATTTCTTTTCAAACCACTGTACTGTATACTGTACTATCAGGGACTTTATGTAGTAACGATATCTTAAAGACTTTTCCTAAATTCTCTCTGATTTGCTCATTATATTTTCTTTCTTATCCTTACCCATTTGATCTCTTATTTGTTGGTGAATACTTTGACTTTACTTTTCTTTTTCTTCTTTGTCTACATCTTTTCCCACTTTTATGTCGGGTCGATGTTTCTGGCCAGTGTTCTCCATCTACCTCTGTCCCACACTTCATCACCGGTAAATCTCACAATCGCCACTGGCCATATTGGTTTTGGCTAATTTTTCATGGCTGGATTCTGTCGCCAACCCTCCCCATTTACCCGGGCTTGGGGCCGGCACCAAGTTGATGCAGGCTTGTCCCCCCTCAGTGACTGGGTTTTTTACTTTGCTTTTATGTAATTTTATTAACCCTTTTACCCCCAGGCTCTTTGGAAATTTCCAACCCTTAACCCCCAAGGGGTTATTTTTTCCCCAGCACATTTTGCAGCATATTTTTTTTAAATTGCTCTAACAGCCTTAATTTTTGTCATAGAGAGGTCAAGTTGGTCTCATTCTCTTGGAAAATGCCTGAATTTTCTTAAAAAATTATCAAAAATATGAAAAAAAAAAAATTTATAGCATTTTTTTGGAAGGACGTACCGGTACGTCCATGGGGGTAAAGGGATGAGTTTTGTGAAACGTACCAGTACGTCCTTTGGGGGTAAAAGGGTTAATGGCAGCTCTTTTCATATTCACCTGATCACTCGACCTCTCACAGATTCATAACTGTTCACCCACACGCATAATTGTTGTAAAAAAGTAAGCCAATTTCCCTTCCGAAAAACTGGCAAATTTGTACATTCCTAATTATTTTTTTTTCAAAACTACCACTAATTTCTCTTCAAACCACTGTACTGTATACTGTACTATCAGGGACTTTATGTAGTAACGATATCTTAAAAACTTTTCCTAAATTCTCTCTGATTTGCTCATATTTGCTTTCTTATCCTTACCCATTTGATCTCTTATTTGTTGGTGAATACTTTGACTTTACTTTTCTTCTTCTTCTTTGTCTACATCTTTTCCCACTTTTATGTGGGGTCGATGTATCTGGCCAGTGTTCTCCACCTACCTCTGTCCCACACTTCATCACTGGTTAATCTCACAATCGCCACTGGCCATATTGGTTTTGGCTAATTTTTCATGGCTGGATGCCTTTCCTGCCGCCAACCCTCCCCATTTACCCGGCCTTGGGGCCGGTGTGACGGTCTGAACCAACCCCCGGTCTCACAATACTCCTTTATAATCTGTGCAGGCGCGAACATACCGTTTGCCAGTGCATACGAGGTTGTCGTTTTATTTTCCTGTAATTTAGCGTGTGCAGCTCAACATTACTGCTTGCCAGTACATACGAGCTTGATGTTTTATTTTCATGCGAGCAAAGCGAGCTAATGGCGTAAAAGAACCATTATACAATGTCAAGGAGAATTCTGAGACCGGGGGATCGTTCAGACCGTGACACCGGCACCAAGTTGATGCTGGCTTGTCCCCCTCAGTGGCTGGGTTTTTTACTTTGCTTTCATGTAATTTTATTAACCCTTTTACCCCCAAAGGACGTACTGGTACGTTTCACAAAACTCATCCCTTTACCCCCATGGACGTACCGGTATGTCCTTGCAAAAAAATGCTATAAAAATTTGTTTTTTCATATTTTTGATAATTTTTTGAGAAATTTCAGGCATTTTTCAAGGGAATGAGACCAACCTGACCTCTCTATGACAAAAATTAAGGCTGTTAGAGCAATTTAAAAAAAATATACTGCAAAATGTGCTGGGGAAAAAATAACCCCTTGGGGGTTAAGGGTTGGAAATTTCCAAAGAGCCTGGGGGTAAAAGGGTTAAAACTTTGCATTTCTTGACATCTGCTTTTCTTTGTACCCTCGTTCAACTTCCTGCGTGCTGGTGTAGGAGAGAGTCTCTCCTTTTCTGCATCTCCTTTCCCTCTAATTTCTTCATTTCAGATGTTCTTGCTTCCATTATCTCGGGTATTTTCAGGTAACCTTTCACTGTTCCTTCTCTTTCCCTATCATCCTCAGATATTCACTTTTCTTCCTTAACCTTTCATTCTCAACTACTCTCATCCTCAGTTCTTCCCTCAAAGCATTCATTTCTTCTTCCATACTGCTCGATTTCCTTTACACTTATAAACAATTGATGCTTAACTTGCTTGCTTGCTCTGTCACAGCAAATATGAAGAGAAATCTGTGGTTCTTGGACGAAAATCAGCCGATGCTTACTTATTTTCTACTTTACCTTTTTACATAATTGCACAATGACATGCATACAGTGTTGCATTCACTTCAAACTTACTAAAAATTTTCTAAAACACATTTCCCTCACTTTTCAAATGTGACAGTACAGTATATAGCTTCTTAACCCTTTCACCCCCAGGCTCTTTGGAAATTTCCAACCCTTAACCCCCAAGGGGTTATTTTTTTCCCAGCACATTTTGCAGTATATTTTTTTTAAATTGCTCTAACAGCCTTAATTTTTGTCATAGAGAGGTCAGGTTGGTCTCACTCTCTTGGAAAATGCCTGAATTTTCTCAAAGAATTGTCAAAAATATGAAAAAAAAATTTTTTTATAGCATTTTTTTGCAAGGACGTACCGGTACGTCCATGGGGGTAAAGGGATGGGTTTTGTGAAACGTACCAGTACATCCTTTGGGGGTAAAAGGGTTAATCAACTCAATCCAATACAGTATATAGCTTCTTAATAAACTCAATCCAATGAATTTGAGCGAAATTCTATATTCATCGATCTCACGATACACACGTGCATTTTTAAACCTAGCAACCTTGGCACTCCAATATAAAATTTAATTGCATTGCCAAATGACTCCCACAATACATTGCAACACAATATTTGTTTTTACATGGACTGTATACAAATCTTCATCCTTTAACATACATCATACATACATATACCAAAGGCACTTCCCCCAATTTTGAGGGGTAGCCGACAACAACAAGAAACAAAACAAAAAGGGGACCTCTACTCTCTACGTTCCTCCAGCCTAACCAGGGACTCAGCCGAGTTAGATAAAAACAAAGATTGTCTACAAACTTCCCAGACTGTCTATTATATGCAAGAATGGATAATTTTTTTATTAATAGGATTATGTATTCAGCATTGCTAGAACCCAGATGTTAAAATTTATAAGGTGGTGTCAGTAGTTACTGGTAGGTGGCAAGGAAGCCTCACTCCCCTGGTGTAATACTGAATGGCCACTTTTTCAGCCGCCGGAAATTAGACGTACTATACTCCCAGCACTGTCGACTGGCATTTTTAATCTTATTCCTTTAGATAATTGTTGGAAGTTTGTTCTGTGCAAAGGATATTAATGAAGATGAAAGGTTTTTCTGTTTTCCAGACATTTGTAGCTAACTGACAGTTGTCTGTGTATCTTGCTTATATGGTTTCTTGTTCCTGTTTGACAGCATTACTGTTACTGTTTATTTCCTTATGCATGATAGGAGTAGCTACTGCTGCCGAGTTGAAGGGGAGGGTCACTGCCCTTATTGTCAGAATTTTCTTGTATACAGGTGGTTCTAGAATTTAGAGACTTATCTCCTGATAGTGCTGCCTCTTCATAGAGTACCGAGGATCTCTTTCCTCAGTGTGTCTTTGGCATCAGCCAGATGCCAGACAACTTCTTCTCTTCACTCACTTCCAGTCATAATGGAAGTGTTCCACCCTTCTTTTTGGACCAAGGCCTAGAAGACTGATCGATAGGAGTTGCGTAGGTTACGCTACCGTATCTCTCCTCATGGGAGAGACAGTACTGCCAAATGGACTTGCTTCACCAAAGACGAAAAATAAGACGAGACAATGCAGAGGACACTTGAGAGTGCTCCTTTTACTTATGACAAGCACTTCCTTACATGCTCATGTGCACCAACTAACATGCTAATTTATGCATGTGTAATCTTGCATTACTTGTGTTTGTGCTCATGCTCCTGCGCCTGCTTTGTTTTCGCTCACACTCCTTCACCCTTAGTTGTTTGCATGCCCATTAGAGCACTACTAGGCGTGTGCCTCTACCTTGGCTTGCTCAAGCGCCCATGAGTTCTCTCCTGTGTGTTCTCCTACTCCTACAGGAGAGAGCTCTCGCATGTTTACTCGTAGCCTAGTTTATTCTCCTACTGGACAGGTGCCCTTCTACAGCAGGGCCCTCCTGCAGAAGAGTACCCTCACCTCTTCGTTCACCTTCTTGTGAGAGTGCACATTCTGCATTTCAAACCAGTGTTATAGCTGGGCTAGTAATGATAAAGGTAATAATAATAGGGGCTCAGCAGGTCAGGTCAGTAAATCAAGCTTGCCCACGGGACAAGAGGTATCTCACCTTGCATAAGTCGTGATGTTACTCCAGAATGAGAGGTAATGTCAAGTGGCCTTAACTTTTTTTATCTTCCCCTTCCTTGGGATGCAGTAATCACTATGTTATATGCTGGACCAGACAATGAATGTAGGTTGAGGTCCACATGATCAAGCATCTTTTCTAAGTAGTAAGTTTGTTTAGAAGCTCCTCTCCCATCTTTCCTAATGAGGGGGTGAATAGATGTGTATGCACCCATGTTCTCGTATGACCCTACATGTAGACAGCATATCCCCCTCACAGATATAGGTTCTTCCCTTGACTGCATACCAGGCCATGGATGTAATCTAGTGGCTAATTAGGAGTCAGGGCTTCATTGTCACCACCCAGTAACACCTAGTTATAGATTTTTACAACCACGATCAAGCTTTGCTGAAAGTATACGCTTATTAAAGGACTTGGTTTTGTATATTTAGGGAAAATACAAATCACTTCAGATATTACAATCATTGATAAATCTTCGGTACAGTATAGCATTTCTCTATATGAAATCCTCTCGCTATTTGGTTCACACATCCCAAATTTATTTGGGTCTGCTTTAAGTAGAGTTCATTCCCTGTTTTGATGATACACTGTAATTGGTCCAAATAAAGATGAATTAGTAGTCTCTGAATTACAAGTCTCTAATCTTTTGCATTCATCATGCTACTAATCTTAAGTATTTTGTTTTGGCTTATTCCTAGTAATGCTATTAATCAAATTTTATATTAATTCCTAGTTTGTGAAGCTGGAAATGCCTATTAAAGCTTATCTGTTAAGGATATTGTATTTAGAAGGAAGGATTAATGTTCAGTGGTTTATTGATAAGTGTAGGATGTGTGATAATTTCCTGTGCAACCTTCTAATAACTAAATTTTTTCACCTGTATAAAGCATTCATATTTTCTGTATTTCCTCGCTCATGTTGAACAGGCAGACATAAGTCTTTTTATAGTTTATATATGTAATATCTGGTTTGGTGTTGTTACCGTTTTCAAAATATTTTAATTGTTCATTACTTTTCATATTGTTTATTTCTAATTTCTTTCCTTGTTGGGATATTTGTCCCTGTTGTAGCTCTTAGTTTTATAGTTTATATATGTAATATCTGGTTTGGTGTTGTTACCGTTTTCAAAATATTTTAATTGTTCATTACTTTTCATATTGTTTATTTACTTAATTTCTTTACTTGCTGGGGGTAATTTTCCTTGTTGGAGCCCTTAGGCTTATAACATCTTTCTTTTCCAACTAGGGTTATAGCTTAGCTAGTAATAATCATCATGTGGCAGTGTGACGTCAGCAACGTAATCCTAAGGAGGTTGGCAATCCTTGAAGTTTTACTGCTGCAGTGTGTGAAGCCGAAGGATGATTTCCTTCTGTGTCTTTCTGTTCCTGGAAAGGCACTAGGGACTCTCCTTTCCCTGGGAACTTATCACCTGTTTGTACTATCAATGGAGTGTGAGATATCTTCCCAGTTGGAGCGTCACCACTGGACTGAACGACTTTCAAGAACAAGTTCAAGTGCCTTGTTCACTTCTGCTGTTAAATCTTTGTGTTGGTGTACTGGGACTGGGTTGATTAACAGAGAGAAGCATCTCTTCTTTATTCCCTTCACACACACATGGATGCTTACCCCATTCATTTATTCAAAACTGATTTGTTTAGTTTTTCAATTACTCGAGGGACTCTTGAAATGAATTATCAGTACTTTATATTGAATAAAAAAAATACCATTTTAGTTTAAAGACTAGAGAATCAATATAAAGAACTCTGGGTTTTTATGGCTAAGAAAAATACAGAAAAATTTAATTTTCTTTATTAACTTACATTTAAAATCTTGATTAACTAGATGTATGTGTCTACTAATATATAACTGGTGTTAATTCCACTGCAGGACACTGGTAAAACCAAGAGGTTCATTAGCAGGAACGGTGGTAAAACCAAGAGGTTCATCAGCAGGAACGGTGGTAAAACCAAGAGGTTCGGCAGCAGGACACTTTGATAAAACCAAGAGGTTCATCAGCAGGAACGGTGGTAAAACCAAGAGGTTCGGCAGCAGGACACTGATAAAACCAAGAGGTTCATCAGCAGGAACAGGGGATCTGGAAGAGACATTGTAAATTGAAGAAAGGCCAAAAAATAATTAACTAAAGTTTCAGTATTCGGTGTTAGTATATACAATCAAATGTAACATCATGACATATCTTTGTAATGGTAATTTACTGGAAGTGATAATGGTAATTTATTTAACACATTTTATAAACCATTGCCTCTGTAATTTAACTAACACTTCCACTTGAAATTTCAATAATCACTTTAACAATACATGAAAATCTTTCATCAAAGTTAAATAACAATTTGTCCTAAAAAGCAGAGGTTATTGTAAAAAGTCATATCTTTGAAGCAGCTGAAGATATTTTTATAATCATTAGTTTTTATGACAACAAATCTATGAAAGTTTAAGATATTTTTGTAATCAGAAGTAAAAAATGACTGAACATTTTTGTAATCAGAAGTAAAAAAGGACTGAACAAATCTATGAAAGTTTCTTGTGAATAATAAGTTAAATTTAGGAATATTTATTACTAAAATTTTGATATCAAACATGAAAATAATTTTTCTGTAAATAATAATTTAGGAATAATTTCTAGTGAAAAAACTATACATGTTAAAATGACATTATTTTAATATCATACATGAAAATAATGTCATCTGCAAATAATAATTTAAGAATAATTTCTAGTTTGTTTTACATGTTAAAATTAAAAATATTTTTTTCTGTAAATAATAATTTAGGAATAATTTCTAGTAAAAGACTATATATGTTAAAATTATTGTTCAAATAAAAGCAAAACACCAAAATGATAGAATCAAAAGGCGAGAATAGAAGCCTTAGTAAATTAGGTTACAAACTTGGATTTCAAGTTGCCAAAAAATAGCTGGATAAAACAAAATTGTAAACATGAAACAATTAAAATCCTATATAACTCAAAATAATTTTCATGAAACAATTAAAATCCTATAAAACTCAAAAGACCCAAAATAATTTTCAAAGTAAAACAAACTAGAAATAGTTTTATAAAACTCAAGACCCAAAATAATTTTCAAAGTAAAACAAACTAGAAATAGTTTAATACTGAAAACTATAAGATAGTTCAAGGTTAGGAAAACAAACCTGTTTTGTTTTAAGACCCAAAACAAAGTTATTTCTACAACAAGGTCAGAAAAAAATATAAAATCCGAAACCAAGTAAAAACAGCAGAAACATCAGAACAGAAACAGATTTAAAATTAAAACAGCAGAAACAACAGAATCAGGAACCAATTTATACAGGAAACCTATTTCTTGACTATATCGGAAATTATTTTAAAACAGCAGAAACCAACCAGATAAAATCAGACATCAGAATAAAACAACCAATTTGTTTTAGACTATAAAATCAGAAACCAGTTTAAAAGACACTAAAATCAGAAACCAGTTTAAAAGACACTAAAATCAGAAACCAGTTTAAAAGACACTAAAATCAGAAACCAGTTTAAAAGACACTAAAATCAGAAACCAGTTTAAAAGACACTAAAATCAGAAACCAGTTTAAAAGACACTAAAATCAGAAACCAGTTTAAAAGACACTAAAATCAGAAACCAGTTTAAAAGACACTAAAATCAGAAACCAGTTTAAAAGACACTAAAATCAGAAACCAGTTTAAAAGACACTAAAATCAGAAACCAGTTTAAAAGACACTAAAATCAGAAACCAGTTTAAAAGACACTAAAATCAGAAACCAGTTTAAAAGACACTAAAATCAGAAACCAGTTTAAAAGACACTAAAATCAGAAACCAGTTTAAAAGACACTAAAATCAGAAACCAGTTTAAAAGACACTAAAATCAGAAACCAGTTTAAAAGACACTAAAATCAGAAACCAGTTTAAAAGAAACTAAAATCAGAAACCAGTTTAAAAGAAACTATTAAAATCAATAAAATCAGAAACCAATTTAAGACTTGCAATTAAAACCAGATAAAATCAAACAATGTGGGTCCAACGTAGTCAACAACTAAAAAGTTTTCCATGGCAAAGAGTCAACAACTAAATAAACTTTTGATTTCATCTATTTCAAGTATGACAAAAATAACCTGATGCAGTAAAGACTAAGAACGAGCCATAAAATCCAAGTAAGAGAGAAAACTGTAAAGGGAGAACAATAATCAGAGTACTACGGATGAGTGTCACTGAGGAAGACAGTCGTAGGCTTTTTGACTACTGACGAATCCACTTTTCGAACCATCAGAGGACAATGGGATCATCATAGCGAAGAAATACATTTTTTCCGGAAAAAAAAAAAAATGTTAAATAAATGGCTATGAAGTTTATCATTTTAACTACTGTACTCACCAATTTGCTGCTTTTGTAAGGAATCAATGTTGGGGATTTGTGACCCCATAGAAGCAGTTCTTTCTTTTTATCCTCTGTTTATCATCTACGTTGAATAAAGCTCATTTTTTTTTCAATGCCTCAGCATGGTAAACCTCTGTAGGGGAAAATTTAACAGATTAGCATACATCATTCAAGTCAAAATTCATTTAACATGTACAGAACCAGTTACAAAACCTATTTTCTAAAGTAAATCAAAATCATGAACTGATTTCTTCCATTATGCAAAGCTAAGAAAAAGTAATCCAAGGTCTCCATAGTCCCTTATATTCTTAAAAAAATAATCGGTACTTTAAAGGGATAAAAAAGTAAATTAGAAAAAATAAATGGTGTACTCTGGTATCCCCAAAAATTTATTTCAAATTACAACTAAATGTCCACCTGTTATCCACTGCATAGAATATTAGATTCTATTGAGATAAGAGTAAAAAAGAAATTTATATATAGATTCTATTGAAATAAGAGTAAAAAAGAAATTTATATAGTTTTTTAAAGTAATACGTATTTTTCCTAGGTATATGAACCTTAGGAGTCTTCAGGAATCTTTAAAATAAAGTAATTTGTATTTTTCCTAGCTATAAGAACCTGAAGAAATGTCTTCAGCAATCATTTAAAATAGAGAGATTCAAGGATTGGTTGGTTGAAATTCACCATAAGACCAAACTGGTTATTCCTTTATCTTCCCTGGAAATGTCAGTCTGCATCATATGGATGAATATACTGTATAAGATTGGTAGGTAGTCAAAGGAGGGATACCTTTCCCATAAGACCAAACTGGTTATTCCTTTATCTTCCCTGGAAATGTCAGTCTGCATCATATGGATGAATATACTTAAAAGATTGGTAGGTAGTAAAAGGAGGGATACTTTTCCCCTATGGAGGGTCCGGAATAATACAGTATACTTGCTGTATCATAAATGGGTTGGTGTATATTCCACTATCTTCCCCCTTGCCTAAGGAGGATCTCATGAATCTAAAAAATGGTGCTCAGTGTAAACTTACGGGCATCAAGTCAGAACCATCAAGTGATAGTTCGATCACTTCGTCCCCCAAGAGAAGGTAAAGAAAACATGGAGAAGAGCCAGTCATTTTACCTTTCATTCCAGACTTCCAGCCATGCATTACCATAGATAATATGCTTCCAGTTCCGTGTGGGAGATGGGCTGGCTATGCAACTACATGAGCAGCCAAGCACAAAAGTGACGTATTTGTGGGTATACCTCTGTTGGTAGAAGACCGTGAAGGTTGTTTAGCATTCGCATACCACAGCTTTCAACACCTGGCTGACTTGGAGATTCCTCTTTAAAGGCAAGGTGGGGCCTATGCCTACGACTTCATGAGCCCTGGTTTTAGCTGGTACCTCAACACTCAGAAATCGAGGTGTACGCTTTACAGATAATATTAAGAAGCCATGAGAGATCATGTTCCTTCACAGCTCCTTCTTGGCTCTTGCGTTGCTTAAGCAACGCAAAACCCTCACAGAACGGATAATGGAGAATAACCACTGAAGTCACCTCACCTACGCCCTCTATCACAGGAGACACTGGTACCGGGAACACAGTGGGTGAGCTACCAGCTCCCTTAAACTACCTGCCACACCCTAGGAGGTCCAAGCCTCATTGTTAGCCATATGCACTGCAACATACGTGTTTCTTACCCTTCTACAGGGTACGGCAATCAATGGGGTGAACCCTACACACCACCAGAACCCTAAAAACACGCCAATGGAGATCGCAGGATACTCCCATGGACAGAGCCAGGGGCATATACAAAAGCAGTCAAACTCGATGAGGGAAAGAAAGAGGTAAAAGACTTCATCATTATGTTTTTGGGCATTACCAAAACAGACACTGGATAAGACTTGGCTCTCATTTTCCCCTTCAAAACACATACCTGCGAATACAGTGTGTGAATCAACAGCCAGTTTTGCCATAAACTGGTTGTAGCATCCACCCTTTTCATTTATTACAGACATCAACAGCCAGCATTTACTTTCTGTGAAGAAAATGAAAAAGATGAAGGCCCTGGTTATGGAGCAACAGTAAGTCTATGCACATTGCAGCCAAACCCAAAAGTGAAAGGCTTCCAACTGGCAGACAGCTGGGGCTTCTCGGTGTGCCTGCATCCTTAGACCTTTCCTTATTTTAAAGGGCTAAAGGCTTGTACTGTATATGCATAGGAACTACTATTATAATGGAAATTAAATATTAGTCGACAGTAAAGAGTAATTGAAGAAAGATTGATACCATCAATTGCTTTACAAAGAACTGAAGTAAAAATTTATACCTTTTCTTCTTTGCCCATCTTGGTGCAATTTCCAGGCGAGAACAAAATACTGGTTAAATTATTGTTATACCTGCTGAGTAATTCAACAATGATAATGTTTAATAAAATAGGTATTCAGTATATTGTCCCTATATCAAGGAAAACTTTTTAACAATTATTATTATTACTACCCAACCTACAACTCAAGTTGGGAAAACAGGATCCTATAAGCCAACAGGCTCCAAAAGAGAAAAGAGCCCAGTGAGGAAAGAAAATAAAGAAACAGATAAAAGTGTACCTGAGTGTATCCTAATTTAAGAGAAATCTAATCCAAGACAGAGCAAGACCATGGTACAGAGGCTTTAGCACTACCCAGTCTAAAGAACAACGGTTCGATTTTGGAGTGTCGTCCTAGAAAAGCTTCTTACCGTAGCTAAAGTCTCTCTTTTACACTTACTATATGGAAACTAGCACTGAACAATTACAGTGTAGTTAACCCATTGAGTGAAGAATTTTTCAGTTACCTTAGTGTTGTCAGGTGGTAAAGGAAAAAGGATAATGTGTAAAGAATAGGCCAGACTGTTAGTGTACAGTATGTGAAGGCAAAGGAAAATGAGCCATAATCAGATGGGGTTCCAATGTTATTACTGTACTATCTGGCCAGTCAAAGGACTCGATAACTCTTTAGCAGTAGTACCTCAGCAGGTGGCTGGTGCCTTGGTCAACCAACCTACCTACCCACTATTATACAAATACGACACTCAAAAGACTGGTCAATATAAACATCTACAAACCTACAATTGGCACAAAGGGACGATTGCTGTGGCCTGATTGGTAACGTCTCTGCCTGGTGTTTGCCAGTCGTGGGTTCGAGTCCCGCTCAGACTCGTTAGTGCCATTAGGGTCTGCAACCTTACCATCCTTGTGAGCTAAGGTTGGGGGGTTTGGGGGAGCCTATAGGTCTATCTGCTGAGTCATCAGCAGCCACTGTCTGGCCCTCCCTGGTCCTAGCTTGGGTGGAGAGGAGGCTTGGGCGCTGATCATATAATATATGGTCAGTCTCTAGGGCATTGTCCTGATTGCTAGGGCAATGTCACTGTCCCTTGCCTCTGCCATTCATGAGCGACCTTTAAACCTTTAAATCATGCAATAGTGCGTCTGTACTCAGTGAAGTCGAAGACAAAAGTGAAAAGCTCTCGACAGTTGACGCTACTCGCCTGCGTTCACCGCCTGTCATCAATTAATGGCTCTTCCAGTTCTGAAGACATGTTCTCCCTATATTTGTATTTGTTGTGGTGTTGGAACAAACAAACATTGACTTAGTTATATACGGTCAACAAGAAATGCTGATTCAGGCGTTCTCGACGCCCTTCGCCAATCTACGGAAGAAAAATATCGATTAGTTTTGAACTGGCAATGCATACCTATAATAAATAAAAATTAATCTCTTATTTTATTAATATTCAGGGTAGATACCAATCGTTTAACAGAAGGTACAGTATTTTCATACGAAATCAAGAGGATACTACATTTATAAAAAATTTAATAACCAATGGAGATAAAAAATAAAAAATCTTTTAATCATTTGTATTTTTCCTAACCTAATATGAGTATGATTTAAGCTAAGCTAGAATGGCCATTAAACTTTCAATGAGGAAAACAGACCTGGCTGCAGGAAGCCTTATAGCGTGGTTAAGGTGAAAAGTGCAAATTAAAAGATTTGTTCCTATAAATAACACAACCCTTCAACATTATAATAAGAGACTCATCCTTATAATGCGCAAATGCATAATAACAGAGATAAAATAATGAAATTACAGTAAATACAGTATGTCATTTTTCTAAGTTGTTTGATGTTTTTCAGTATCAAGATTTGACTAAGCCTCACCTCGAATTGGTCAATCAAAATTCAGATATAATTGAATCACCTGTTTTATAGCGTTTTCATTTCCATCATTAAAAATGCACTTCAGTTCATTTCAAATAAACTCATTTCAGTCATGGCCGACATTTATGAGGGGTTTAAACTGACTTAAAAAAATCACTAAAAAATCCTCATAGAAAAATCACTTTGCCACCTCATTTCAAATAAAAAAAATCCTCATTACAGTCATGGCTGACATTTGAGTACTACAAGCCTTATTTCACATAATAATTCAGAAACATTGACATTTTTACATAACCACGTTGTTCTTCCAAGAGAAGTCAAGTGACCTAAGTGTGTTAAACCTAGCGGTCTACGTTCAGATTGACACTACCAGCACTGTCACGCAAAAGTCCGTAAACCCAAAACTGTAAGACGCATGGCGCAACTTGGGGCTTCCCCAACGGCTGGCCGTTCCGGTGCCGTTGCTGACCGTCAAACGGAAACACCAGACTCCGACTGATAGGGTAGGACAATAAGGTATCCTAGATCAGCTTGATAATAATAATACAGGAGTTATGGAATTATGATACGTTACATAATGATTACACGGCTGGCGTGTGCAGCGCATTTATGTACCTCTTGCTTAACCCTTTTACCCCCAAAGGACGTACTGGTACGTTTCACAAAACTCATCCCTTTACCCCCATGGACGTAGTGGTACGTCCTTGCAAAAAACTGCTATTTACATTTTTTTTTTTCCATATTTTTTATAACTTTATGCGAAACTTCAGGCATTTTCCAGAAGAATGAGACCAACCCGACCTCTCTATGATGAAAATTAAGGCTGTTAGAGCAATTTAAATAAATATTGCAAAATGTGCTTGAAAATAAAAAAATAAAAATGCCTGGGGGTTAAGGGTTGGAAAGTTCCAAATAGCCTGGGGGTAAAAGGGTTAAACAGAGGAGTGATGAGATTCTGTTTATTTGCGAGCGAATCGAGCCACGGCAGAGCAAAAACATTTGGCGTCTGTAAATAGATTATAGGTAGTCATAATACAGTACTTTGATAGTAACCCACGCAGATGGTGTGCAAAGCACATCCATATAACGCTTACCAGAATACACAAGCAACGCAATAATGTTTATTGGTAATAAACATGAAAAACTATTTTTTTTCGTTGGTATTCTCGTTTTGTTTTGTTATGTTGTTACCTTCCATAAAGCCATTGTTTTCCGATTACCACCGCCCTACATACCCCAACAGTAATGGGGGTCCCCAGGTGGGAATCGGGATTATGGGTGATGGCAAAGGAAAACTAAGTATGTGTGGAAGATAAACAGCAGAATAAAACATAAATCCAAGAAAAATAACAGAAAAAAATTTTGTTTTTCATGTAAAACTAACAGGACGAAGCAACACCGACAGAGTGACTGCGGCAAGAGGTGCCTCTCTCGAGCACAGTTTTCTATATCGGCCCGATTTCTAAACGACGATTTAGAAAACTGGATAAAGAGAAGGACGTGCAATTTGCCACCACTCAAATGGATTTTGCTTCCCCGTGGTTAGTTTTGCTTGCAATAAACATCATCTCGCTGCTCCTTTATTCTAGCAAGCGGTACATAGATATGCTGTGCATGCCAACAGCTTGGGTAACTATCAAAGTACTATATCATAATTACTTATAATTTATATGACATACCTGAAATGGATTTCACTCCGCCGTGGCTCGCTTCGCTCCAAATAAACATCACCTCGATGATCCTTTGTTCTGGCAAGCAGTACACAAATCGCTACCTCATTGCAAGAGGGTCGTAACTCCAAATTCCTGATTTTTCAGGAGACGCATTTGAAAGTTGCTAAGTCCTATGAATTTGATCATGTTTCACAAATCTTCTAAGCGCCATCTCTCGGCCGCCAATCACCTAGATTTACGACTCTTTTACCAAAAGATGCGGAATCAAATCGGCAATCTTGTACACCATATAACTCAAAACTAGCAAATTTGGAGTTAAGACCCTTTTGCAATGAGGTAGCGAAATGTGCTATGCACGCCAGCCGTGTGGGTCATAATTAAATGTATCATAATCGCCTACAACCTACACTATTATTATTAAGCTGACCTAAGATGTCATGCTGTTCCACCCTGTCAGTCGAAATCTGCCATTTCCGGACGACGGGCAGAAACAGCACCGGAACGGCCAGCCATTGGGGAAGCTCCCAAATTCCCCCTTACACGTTTTAGTTTCGGGGTTACGTCCTATTGCGTGACACTGCCGGTAGCGTCCACCTGAACGCAGACTGCAAAGCTTGATTTAGGATCCTTGACTTCTCTTAGAAGAATATTATGATTATGTAAAAATGTCAATGTTTCTGAATTATTATGTAAAATAAGGCTTGTTGTACTCAAATGTCAGCTATGACTATAAGTAGGAATTTTGATTTGAAATAAAATTGAAAAGTAATTTTTTCTGAGGATTTTTGACTGAATTTTTTAATGAGAGATTTTGACAATTTTTTTAATAGGATTTTTTACAGAATTTTTTATGATGACTTTTGACTGAAATTTTTAGAGGATTTTTGACTGAAATTTTTAGAGGATTTTTGACTGAAATTTTTAGAGGATTTTTGACTGAAATTTTTATAGAGGATTTTTGACTGAAATTTTTATAGAGGATTTTTGACTGAAATTTTTAGAGGAATTTTGACTTGAAATAAACAAGTAGTGATTTTTTTAAAGACTTTCATGAAAAAATCATTTTTTTTTTAATAGAAATACTGTATATATAATTTTTGATGGCACAATTCAAGGTAAAGTTTAGTCAAATTGTCACATAAAGAAGACATGGAAAACATCAATAAAGAATTTAGAAAATTTTTTATAATTACCGTAATTAAATTATTTTTATTTTTTGCCGCGGCAGAGCAGCCCTCTCTGCAGCCAGTTTTCTAAAACGTCGTATAGAAATCGGGCCGATATAGAAAACTGCGCTCGAGAGGGCTACCTCTGCCACGGACACACTGTTGTTATTTTACTCTCCTAGTTCTGCATAAAAAAAAAACACAAATTTAAAATAATTTGTATTTTTCCTAACTATACAAATCTGGAGCTCTTTACATAGGAGTATTACTTTGGCAATAGCTGAAACTAGCCATTAAAGCTTTTTGGAGGTGTAACTAGCCTCTGCTAGTTAGCGGAGGGAGGTAGCGGGAGTAGACCAACCACCCAGCTCACACCAGTGCCAGTAAACAACAGTCACTTTGCAATTACGGCAGGACTTCCAGGGGAAGGTGATGGCGGGACCAGTATGCGTGAAGAACTTCAGGTTTGTATGGTCAGGAATAATACATATTCTAAATTTGTCATATGTTCCAGCACTGAAGAACTTCAGGTTTGTATGGTCAGGAATAATACATATTCTAAATTTGTCATATGTTCCAGCACTATGTAAAAATCTCACACTCTTTACGTTGGAGACTCACCCAAAGTCCTAAATCCAACTGGCTGAAGGCTCCCTGGGTGACACACTGTGCTTTGCATGAGCTGATCAGAGAGCGCCCTGACACCTCATAATCACCACAGGATGACAGTCAGGGCAATCTGTGCTGTGTGTAGAATTTAGCAATGTGACTTGACCAGGTAAGCGTAATTTTGGAGCAAAGTTCCCCACTTAAACTAGACATTGCCTGACCACCTCGCTTTGAGAATGGGGACATATTACATAAACATATATCAGGCTACAGAAAGGGCATGGTACCCACCTGCAGTCAGAGGAAGAAAGCTTGTAGAGTTCCTTGGATGTTTGACCCCAAGAGCGGGGAGAGTGAAATATGAAATGGCCAGTCACTCGTGCATTCATCCAAGACTTACTCGTGGGTAACATCTGCCCACAACCAACTGCTACTTGTCCTACAAGGGAGCTGAGGTGTTATAGACCACATTTTATGCAGTCACCATAGGACTCAAGGTACAATAAATGTATTCAGGTTCCTGTGGGCAATGTCCTGCAGGTAGTGGGCGGTGAACGTTATTTGCCGTTTCCACACGTCCGCTTGTTAAACCTGCGTCGAGAAATAAATTCTTCTTGAACGCCAGGGATGTGCCGACACCCCTGAAGTCGTGATCACAGGGATGACGACTGGGAGGGGAGGAGCCTGGTTGTATGGCTCTCTCGATCACCAGTCTGATCCAGTAATCTTCCTCTTGGTCCTCCCCATGTGCTCACTAGAGCCTGCTGATCTGAGGGCAGACTCTGGAGGTTTTTTTCAAGTATTTCCTCAGTGCCCTCACAGGGCAAGGTAACAGTTGGTCTGGGTCATCTGTCACAGAACTGAGACTCTCAATCTATCAAACTCAAATATGAAACTCGGTGTCATTTGCCCCCATCCACCTGAATGGGCGATATCATAAGACAGATCATGTCGCTGGCTGACTTTCTCGGCAGAGGCCAGGGCTAGGAGAAATGATATTTTCATAATAAAATAAATTTTTGAACATACTTACCTGGTAGTTATATATATATAGCTTAGTCCCTGACGTCATGGCAGAATTTCAAAACTCGCGCCAATCGCCGATGGGGTAGCCAGGTGTACCACCAGTGCGCCCTCTACCAAGGTCCCTGGAACCATTTCAACTATTCCTCAGATCTTTCATGCCCTTGGTCTCTAGAGGGGAGGAGGGTGGGAATTAAATTATATATAACTACCAGGTAAGTATGTTCAAAAATTTATCTTAATGAAAATACCATTTTTAAACATCTGACTTACCTGGTAGTTATATATATAGTTGATTGACACTTTTGGTGGAGGGTCAGAGACAGCCAACATTGTTGGAATTTACCTAAGAGTTAATAAACAAGCTTAAGGGTTCGTACCTGTTAAGGAAGCTGACTTCAATGAATTCCTGCCCTATGTCCGCTTTCCTTAAGAGATCCAGCGATCCACCCAGGGGGCTGAAGACCTCTAGGAGCTGTCAAAACGGTGTATAACCTCTATGTGACAGGACCTCCTCCAATACCCTTGTTCCGGGCACTCCCAAGGAACAAACTGACCACCTGACTATAAATCAATGATTGTGGAAGACTGTGTCTAATCTCCACAAACAACCATAAAAATACAACAGTTCCAAGGGAAGAAAAAGGTATTAGGTTACGGGAATGTAGTGGTAGATCCTTCCCCCACTACTGCACTCGCTGCTACGAATGGTCCCAGGGTGTAGCAGTCCTCATAAAGAGTCTGGACACGTTTCAAATAGTGTGAGGCGAACACAGATTTGCTCCTCCAGAATGTCGTGTCCATGATGCTCTGCAAAGACCTATTCTGCTTGAAGGCTACAGACGTTGCCACAGCTCTAACCTCATGTGCCATGACCTTCAAAAGCTTGAGGTCTGTCTCACTACAATGAGAATGAGCCTCCCTTATTAAGAGCCTGATGAAGAAGGATAGCGCATTCTTAGACATCTGTAGCGAAGGTTTCTTGACTGAGCACCAAAGTGCTTCTGACTTGCCCCGTAAATTCTTCGTTCTTTCCAGGTAGAACTTCAGGGCTCTTACTGGACACAGGACCTTCTCTAATTCCTCTCTAACCAAATCCGAAAGGTTCGGAATCTCAAAACTTGGGCCAGGGTTGTGAAGGGCGTTCCTTCTTAGCAAGAAAACCTAGCTGTAAGGAGCAGATAGCCTTGTTATCTCTATAGCCTACATTTTTGTTGAAGGCATGAATTTCATTGACCCTTTTTGCTGTCGCCAAACTGACCAAAAAGAGAGTCTTCATGGTAAGATCCTTAAACTTGGCTGAATGTAAAGATTCAAACCTGGTACTCATTAGGAACTTCAGGACTATGTCTAGATTCCAAGCTGGCGATTTCTGATGTCGTTTCAAAGGATTTGAGAAGGTCCTGGAGATCTTTATTATTGGACAGGTCCACATCCCTATGCCTGAAGACGACCGCTAACATGCTCCTGTATCCCTTGATGATTGAGGTCGAAAACTTACGCTTACAGAAGGAAGTCAGCAATCTGAGTCATAGAGGTACTGGAAGAGGAAACAGTTGTTTCTGCACCATTCTCTAAAAACCTCCCACTTGGATTGGTAAACCTTGATGGTAGAAGACCTCCTTGCTCTCGCAATCGCACTAGCTGCTTCCTTCGAAAAACCTCTAGCTCTCTTGCGTTTTTCGATAATCTGAAGGCAGTTAGATGTAGAGCTTGGAGGTTTTTATGGTACAAGACATTTCATATTTTCACATGGCGACAGGAAAAACTAGTAATTATTAAGAATTTGGTATTTCAATTGCCCTACTCTTGGTACCATCAAACTGTCTTTCCTGCCGTCCAGTCTTTAAAGATGGGTAGTTTGCTAACTCCTCCTCCGTCCATATGCTTTACTCGAGCAAAAACGGCGACGAGGAGCCAGGCAGCCCGGCCGTCCGACAGTGTCAGAGGAAGAGACACAGAGAAGAGAGCTGAGACCTCACTCACCTGGGAAGGTTCCTGCAATTTTGACTCTTCCGACATGCCTGTCTTAGGCTAAAGGCTTTTATTGGGATCCCTGGTCTACGTCACCCTCTTGTGAACATCTGCCAAAATCCATCTGCAACGCCTTTGTGCATGGTTCGACAATGGTGAGTACCAAGAATATATAGGGCTTATTTTTAAGGTTATCATTGCGAACTCTCATTGTCTTGTGTTGCCTATAAAAGTTTTCCTGTCTGTCATTTTTAATCTTATGAAGATTTGTATTAGTTTTTTGTGGTCAATATGTTTTATACATCGTATTCTCTTGTCCTTTCAGGTGATTTAGCTCTCGGACTAGTAACTCTAGCTTATTCATAAATTCACGTTGTTAACACTTGGGTAAGAGAATCGTCTAATACATTAATGTTTCGAGTGGTTATATTTATGACGGATTGTCTCCTATATTACGACCGAGCAAATTTATATTAGGTTTACCGTTCATTTCAGGATGGTGTTCGGTTTCGGTGTATCGGCCCTTTTATTTCCTTCCTGATACTAATGTAAACCTCAGTTGCTCAATTGTAAGGTAATTTTAAGTGGGTTATTATTGCGATGGGTATATTCTTCTACATAAATGACCATGACTTTTAAATACTAATCTTCCTGAATATTTCTTTACAGACAGCGAGCGAAGCAGAACGAAGGAAACGCCCTACGATCTACGTGAATTGCCTTGTTCTCCAACCAATTGTTTGTAACTACGTTACTACGTCATTTTAAAGGCTTATTTATGTAATAAATATCATATCTAATTACATTTTTCCTTCCAACCTTTATTTCAAATCACAGATTTTTTATGGTGTTCTGCTTAGGTACCTTCCTAAGTGGGGTTGTTTGAGAAGATCTACTCTCAAAGGGAAGCTTCTCGGTGTGTCCACCATCCATTCCAGTACTTCTGTGAACCACTCTCTTGTGGGCCAAAAGGGGGCCACTAGACTCATTCTGGTTCCCTCGGGCGACACAAATTTTTGCATCACTTTGTGCACAATCTTGAACGGTGGGAACGCGTACACGTCCAGATGGGACCAGTCCATGAGGAAAGCGTCGATGTGAACTGCTTTGGGGTCTGGCACTGGGGAACAGTAAGTCTCCAGTCTCTTCGTGGTTGCGAACAGGTCTATACAAGGACGACCCCAAGTCTGCCACAGGCTCTTGCAGACTTCCTGATGAAGTGTCCATTCTGTAGACAAGACTTGACCTTTTCTGCTCTCTCGCAGTCTCATAAAAAGACCTCGAGTGGGTTCTGCCTTGCTTGCTTATGTAGGCCAACGCCGTAGTAATGTTGGAGTTGACCTGTACCACTCTGTTCAGGACTGACTCTTCGAAGCCTTTGAGGGCTAACAGGACTGCCAACAGCTCCTTCTGGTTTATGTGGAGGATCTCCTGATCTTTTGCACAGGAACCCGAGATCTCCAACTTTCCCAGTGTTGCTCCCCACCCCGAGTCCGAGGCGTCTGAACACAACACAAGGTCTGGGTTCCTCTGTTCCAGAGAAAGACCCTCGTGAAGTTTGACGGGGTCGTTCCACCACTGAAGGCATCGCTTTGTGGATTCTGAAATGGGGATACATTTCGTCTCCAGCTCCCTTCCCCTGTTCCAATATAGATTGAGGTGGAACTGAAGAGGACGAAGATTCAGTCTTCCCAGGGAGACAAACTGCTCCAACGAAGAAAGGGTTCCCAGAAGGCTCATCCAATCCCTCGCAGAACACTTTCCCTTCTCTAGAAAGCATTGAAGTTTCACCAGGGCTTGTTCCATCCTTGAGGTAGACGGAAAAGCCCGAAAAGCTCGACTCCGAATCTCCATCCCAAAGTACAGAATCTCTTGGGATGGTGTCAGTTGTGACTTGTCCCTGTTTATCAGAAGACCCAGTTCTTCTGATAACTTCATCGTCATCTGCAGATCCTCCAGACAGCGATCTTAGGAATGAGCTCTGCGTAGCCAGTTGTCCAGACACAGGGAGGCTCTGATACCTCTTGAATGCAGCATTCTTGCTACATTTGACATTAACTTTGTAAAGATTTGAGGCGCGGTGCTTAGGCCGAAACAAAGAGCCCCAAACTGGAATACCTCCTCTTTGTACATGAACTTCAGGTATTTCTTGAAGTTCAGATGGATGGGGATGTGAAAATACGCATCCTAAAGGTCTAATGAGACCATCCAGTCGTCCTTTCTGACTGCTGCTAGGACTGATTTCGTTGTTTCCATAGTGAACTTTGTCTTCTGTACGAAGAAGTTGAGTGCACTCACATCCAGGACTGGTCTCCATCCCCGCGAGTTCTTGGGAACCAGGAACAAGCGGTTGTAAAATCCTGGTGACCGCAAATCTCGCACCCTCTCTATTGCCTCCTTCTTTAATAAGAGTGACATTTGCTGTTGCATTGCCTGTATCTTTGATTCTTCTCTGTATCTGGCCAAGAGGTCTATCGGAGTTACTACTAAAGGAGGTTTCCCTAGGAAAGGGATTTTGTATCCCTCCTTGAGTAACTGGATACAGAAGTTGGTTAGTCTGGCTCCTACCGCTGTCTGAAGGCGAATGCAGTTAGACCCTGCTTCGACCTGGTCTTGAGCCTCTCCTCTTCGCTCTCCTTCCCTCGGGTCTGGTACTACCCCTGCCGAATGATTGCCCGCGAAAGGGCTGAGAAAACTGATGGGATGGTGCTTCCTCCTTAGGCTTACGACTCGAGAAGGATGTAGGGATGTAGGCAGAACCTTCCTTGCTATCTTAGACAGTAAATCCTGTGTGGCCTTTTGGGCTAATGCGGAAGAGACTTCTCTGACCAGTTCTTGCGGGAAAAGGAGCGAAGAAAGAGGTGCATACAGTAACTCCGACTTCTGCATGGGTGTAACCCCATTCGCCAGAAAAGCGCACATTTGGGCTCTTTTCTTAAGGATACCCGCCGAGAAAAGAGCCGCTAACTTGGGACCCGTCTCTCAAAGCCTTGTCCATACAAGATATAATGTGGACGAGGCCTTTGTGTCTACATCCTTCAAATGAATACACCTTTTTCCCCAAGGCTCCTAGAGTCCAGTCGAGGAAATTAAACACCTCGAAGGCTCTGAAAATGCTTTTGAGAAGGTGATCCAACTCCGAAGTCGACCAAAACACTTTAGTTCTCCTCATGGCCGTCCGACGAGGGGCGTCCACCAGACTCGAGAAGTCTCCTTGGGCAGAGGCAGGGACTCCAGGCCGAGAGCTTCTCCAGTCTCGTACCAAACGCTTGATCTGGATGCTAATCTGGTCCTTCTTCTTAGATTGCATCCAGTCCCCCATCATCTTTTAGGCTCTCTTAAATGAGCGAGACAACACCATCTTCATAAAATGGGACTCCTTCGAAGCCTTCCTGAGTGTAAACTCTAAAGGCGGGGAACGAGAGCAGCAAGGAACAAGGTTTTCAGGAAAAACTTCAGAAAAAACTCTCATGAGTCTTTTCAAGTCCGCCGACGAATGTTGGTTTTTCGGGTCCTCTTCTTCCGACACCTCCTCTAAGGGATAACTAGGGGAAAGGTGACAGTCATCATTCCCTTCTTCTGACAGGTCTCGTATCGAAGTAGAGACGTCCTGCTTCCTTGGAGTCAACTCCTTTTTATCCTGACTGGCGTCATGGCGTCCAATATCATGACGCCTGGCGTCACGGTGTTCCAAACCTTGACGCTCGGAGCAATGACGTCCGCGATCTCAACGTTCGGTTTCATGACGTCCGAGGTTTTGACGCTCGGCGTCCCAACGTCCAACTTCTTGACGCTCGGCGTCATGACTTCCAGCTTCCCGACGCTTGGCATGATGTTCAACTTCTCGACGCTTAGCTTTCTGACGCTTGGCGTCAAGGCGTGAAGATTCTTGACGCTCGGCGTCTTGGCAAGCAACTCTCTTCTTGTCTGTGGGCTGGTAGACCTTTATGAGGGAGGAGAATTTCTGCTGCATATCTTGCAGTACACTTAAATTCGGAGCAACTTGCTGCTGTGGACAAACAGGAGACGCTGCTTCCTCAACTAGTTCTCCCTCCACATCACTCAAGGAAACCGCAGAACGTTCAGGAGACGAGTACCAATCCGAAGGGGGAGGAGGAGCATGTACAGAGGTCATACCAGCCTCCGATAACTGTTTATTTCCACCGATGGGGATGGCCGCCTGACATCTTCCAACTTCCTTTTATCTCCTACCGAAGTAGATGGCCGCTTGGCAGGAGAACTTTCCTCGGAGCAGGAAGAAAAATGCTCCAATGACTGCAACCTGGCGCCTGAGGCGTCATAACACGACGCTACTCAACAGCGGAAATCTTCCTCTTGAGAGGTCTCGATGTAAGACGGCAGCCCGTCTGGGCGCTGCGTCATCCGACGAAGAAGAAAACACTTTTACCTCGCCTTTCCCATGGCGAGGGCGAGCGTCCTGCGAAGCGTCAACAGGTACGCTCGAGGGGACGACTGCTCGGGAGCTAACACCTCTCGCCTTCCCGTCGACATTCCTTCTCCCAGGGGTTGGGAGCTTGGAAGAGGTCTAGGGCTAGGAGAACAACAGGTCCGAACAGCCGCACCCTCCACTGCACTGACTTTAGCACCGACACTTGCACTCTAACTCTTTCACATCGGACCATAATTTAGTTATATCTGCTGCGAGCGACTCCACTCTCTTGCCCAGGGCTTGAATGGCCACCATCATGTCCTTAAGAGTTGGTTCATTAGCTTTAACAGTAGTGGGATCTGGAACTACCACTACAGGGGAAGGATCAATAGGTTCGTTATCACGGGGAGGGGAACAATCCCTAGAAGAACGAGACAAACTTTAACTTCTCCTGATCCTATCCCTTTCAAGCTTATGAGAGCAGCGGTCATACTCCAACCACTAACTCTGTCAGAATTACACTTTCATCACAACAATCATCCAACTCGCAACATTTACCACTACATTTCACACAAATGGAGTGGGGATCTACAGAGGCTTTAGCAAGCCGGGTCTTACAACCTCTCACACACCTAATACTCGAAGAAGAGTCAGATATGAAAAAAATCGAAAGAGATCAAAACAAGTAAAGTTCAAAACAACAATATCTAATCGGGCCAAGAAAATACCAAATAATAAAATTCAAAACGAGCGAAAGCCAAAGCCAAAGTGTACTTCACCAAAATAACTGCAAATAACACAGGCTACAGCGAGCGAAATTCCAACGATGTCACCGGTGAGGCAGCAGGGAACATCTGAGGAATAGTTGGAATGGTTCCAAGTACCTGGGTAGAGGGCGCACAGGTGGTACACCTGGCTACCCAATCGGCGATTGCCGCGAGTTTTGAAATTCTGCCGTGACGTCAGGGACTAGGCTATATATATAACTACCAGGTAAGTATGTTTAAAAATACAAATTACTCCAAAAACTTATGATTTGTTCCTACGCGAATATAAACCCTCGTTCTTTAATATGAGTTTTACCCTTAGGAGGGAGAAGTCTTAAAACCAACTGGCAGGTTTACATTCATGGGAAATGTCTAAGAACTTTGGTACTGAATAGAAACAAAAGTGATGACTCATATCAGCCTCATAGACATGAAGATGAGGTATATGTAAGGATAAGTCCCTACTATGGACTGGTAAATCAAGGAAGAACCTATACCTGTATAATTGAAGTCAGTGATTTTATCATTATGGAAGCATTATAAACGACATAGCGAGATGTTTTCGTTGTCTTTGCCTCTTTGACGTGATGAAATTCTTTCCAAAACAAAGGAAAACAGATGTGAAAAAGGGAATGTCAGAAGAAAACAAAAACGTAAACTATAACGTGTACCGGTATTAATTTCTGGCACTGTTGTTCTGTTGGTTCTTTATGCATGCTGCATAAGATTTTTCATAACTCTGACCATCCTTAGCATCCAGATCTTCACAGAACGTACCATCCTGTACTGTGAATGTGAAAAGATGAATTATTTTATTGAAGTTAACATGAACAAATATTAAGGCAAGGAGAATATTAAAACAATTTAGATGAATTATAATAATCAAGTTAGGATATGTTGTTTAAATATACGGTCATATGAGAACACGGGTGCATACATTTGTCTATCCTCCCCTTCATCCAGGAGGATAAGGGAGATAATTTTGAACAAACTTATTGCTAAGAAACGTTGCTTGATCATGTGGCTCAAATGCATCTATCGTCCGGTCAAGCACATACCAGAGTAACTGCTGCACCCAAGGGAAGAGGTAAAAAGCCAGTCGTTCTTACCTTCCCTTCTAAACTCACATCATAACTGTCAATTTTTAGGCCCAAAGATGACTATTTTCAGCTAAAAATCAATTACCACATGACTTTCACCTTTACAGTGAGCCCTCGCTACTTCGCGGTTCGACCATCGCGGATTTTTTTCATAACGCATGTATATACATATATCGCGGATTTTCCGGAAATTTCGAAAATACCGCTATGTGACCGATGGTGCGAGATTGGAGAAAGTAAGGAAAATTAAATCATGATTGATTTCAATATAAATGAAACTTTGAGGAGCAACAAAGATATCATAGAGAGAGAGAGAGAGAGAGAGAGAGAGAGAGAGAGAGAGTGTGTGTGTGTGTGTGTGTTGTTTTAAATGTAATAAACAAAAAAATTTTATAGGTTATAACACATTGGTGCTTATGTAATATCAACTGTATACTGTAGACGGTTTGAATAAGTTAAGAAATGGTATAAACGATACTTTGTTAGTGTATCCGTACATTCTGAAGAGCGGCAGCTAGACGTCAGCTGATCTAATCACAGCCAAAAGTAAAACAAAAAGAAGTCAACAATACTCAATTTTTAAAACGCACCCGAAATTTAAAAACAAAAGTACACGCTTTCTTAATGTGCAATTAACTATTTAAAGAGTAGCAATTTTCTAGAACAAAATGATGTTTCCCAAAAATAGTGGTTTGCTGATGAAATCGGATGCCGTATTTTTAGCAACGATTGAAATGGATGTAAAGTCGGCATAATTTTTTCGTTTCGTATTTAATTGACACTAAGAAAACTAATTTTAGTTTCTTCATCTATATGTAAGTATTGTATAACACGAAGAGAGAGAGAGAGAGAGAGAGAGAGAGAGAGAGAGAGAGAGAGAGAGAGAGAGAGAGAGAGAATCAGCTGTTGAAATGAATGCCGTGTTTTTTCTTTCGTGAGAATTTCATCGCCAAAACTATAACAACAACATACTGTACTGAACTTTACAGTATTATACAGACTACTGTAATATGATAAAGTAAAATATTTGTAATAACCTATTTTATATGAAATGTGGCTATTTTTTTTGTTTAAAATTTACATTTACGTACGTAAAACAACTCTCTCTCTCTCTCTCTCTCTCTCTCTCTCTCTCTCTCTCTCTCTCTCTCTCTCTCTCTCTCTCTCTCTCTCTCTCTCCTCTCTCTCAAAATGTTTTCCTGCTTTGCTAAGTATGTATGATTTTATATAGATACAGTAAATAATATTTGTAATAACATTTTCTAAAAGCTTTTACTGTAATATCATTATTTATCACTTTCATCATGTGCGTTGAATGCCTTCGTTTGTTTACTGAGCGTACTTTATGACGCCGTCGTTTCAGGCGGCGTCATAAAGAAAAACATTTCATTTGGAAGTCCTAAGAAAAATTAAGTAAAACATTGGTAATAACAAAATCAACATACTGTACTGAATAATCAATATAATCGATGCAAAAACTAACCTATACACAGATGTGTAAATGCGTTTGTTTCTTCATTATGATCAGAAATAAACGTAAACAAAACAGTGGTTGCCATTTTTTATCGTGCTTTTTGGCGTGTTTAGGAAACGCATGATATAAAATCACCTTTAATATTTGTGCCTGTTTTAGTTTAGGGTACTGTAGTACATGCATTAAGTGTTCTGTACATTAAAGGGTAGTTTGTTAACAGTACTACGTACAAGGGAAGGTTTTAAAAGTCTGAATATACATGTTAAATAAATATGTAAATATGGTGTCACTACTTAGCGGATTTTCACCTATCGCGGTCGGGTCTGGAACCTATCTACCGCGATAAACGAGGGCTCACTGTATACAAATTCCAGGCTTGGGTTAAAAAAAGAAGGATGGATTATTAACCCTTTTACCCCTAGGCTATTTGGAAATTTCCAACCCTTAACCCCCAAGGAACTCCACCAAGGACTCACTTTTCCGTTGTGCTGTCATTTTTTATATATCTGTAACACCAAGACCAACCCCAATAAATATGGCTATGACTGTCTTAAAACCATCCTTTAAGTAGATCCCTATAGCTCAAAAAGCCAGGGTATCAACACCAACAATGCAGTCTATTAACCCTTTTACCCCCAGGCTATTTGGAAATTTCCAACCCTTAACCCCCAAGGGGTTATTTTTTTCCCAGCACATTTTGCAGTATATTTTTTTCAAATTGCTCTAACAGCCTTAATTTTTGTCATAGAGAGGTCAGGTTGGTCTCATTCTCTTGGAAAATGCCTAAATTTTCTCAAAACATTATCAAAAATATGAAAAAATAGAATCTTATAGCATTTTTTGCGAGGACGTACCGGTACGTCCATGGGGGTAAAGGGATGGCTTTTGTGAAACGTACCAGTACGTCCTTTGGGGGTAAAAGGGTTAAGGCCAAATGCTTCATCCCTTACACATCAGGCATATCATCAACCCATACCTCAAAGTAATTCACTATACTGTACCTAAAAACCGTAATTAATCCCTATAACAATACTGTATCGCTGTGCTGTACTACAGTAAATTTAGCACTTGATCTGTACTTATTCACATAGTATACAGTACTGTATAAATCTAGAATACAACTATGCTAGTCACCAAATACTAGAAAATATTTTTAAAATCACCACAATGTAAAGTAGAACACAAACCTTATCTTGCAATGAAATTTATAGTAAAGAGAATTAAAATAAAGTGGTTCCCAATTCAACATGATATATAAAAAAATACATCATGGTTATCTAGTATTGTACAAAAGCAATAAAAAATGTCTATTTTAAATAGGATTTAATCGCTGAATGTATATTTTTATTGAAAGAATAAAAACATCAGCTATTTACTGATCAATCATAATTACCTCTTCTTTCTTCAGAACACCGAATACACCGTTATTGAGCCATCATAAAAATTAATGTTCTTGCGAACATTACTTGCATGTTCCTTTCCAAAACTAGCTTGGGTTAGGTTACTTCACTTGCATAAAAGTTCATATCTTGCTGGATCATATTTAACAAGTAACCTGGAATATACAGAAAAATTAGAAAACGCACATACAAAACAGCTTAAATGAACAATAGCATAGTACAGTATTAATGTGGCTTATGAGGGGCCGTATATATTAGCATAGCATAAAACTAATTCCAAGAATATACAAACAAGCCTTTATTAAATTATACAGCTAACTTTCTGATGACTAATTTCCTCTTAAAGGGTTAAATATTAAAATATTTTTCTTCATCAGTTGATTTTATGGGATTTAGAGCGAAAAGGCTTTTCTTTATCAGCCACATGACCGAATATAAATTTGTGGTATTAAATATGAAAGGAGATTTATCCGGACTAAATATTTGACATCCAGGATAAATGATAATTACAGTACAGTATTTCCGACTTTTCATTACTAATCATTATTCATCCAGATGGCTTAGCAATATTGAATCACATAAGGTACTGTACTACTAACTAATGGCATCCATAACACTTCCATAAAAGATATTCCTTAGTCACAAATAACCAATTCAATATATAGACTAACATTGGGTTTTCCAAGTCTTGAAACTCTGGGGTCAGTATGAAGAGTATTTCAAATACAAAATATCCATGAATAAAGAGGACAACCAGAGAACTCACCAAGAAACCAAAAAAGATAAAACTGACATGGCTTGGTGGGAGCCTTTGTAGGGTGACGGCCAGATCCGTTTTCATTCATAGAAAATGGGAATATTATAAAGTGAGGTGGACTGTGGCCGTCATTCTAAAATCGAGTTCGTAGAAGACTGGAATATTCTGAACTGTGGCCGTCGTTCTAAAAACGATTTTGGCGGGAGAAGCTAACTTAAAAAACACACCTAACCTATGCTAAAAGCCGTATCCTTACCCAGGGGGGCTTCGCCCCCCCGGACCCCCCCCTTACCTACTACGGGAGCGAGAAGATTCGTGGCCGGAGTAAGAACTCGAGCCACAAATTTTCAGGTAGTTTAGGGTTTTCGGCAAAAAACATAAAAGTGTGCATTTAAGCACATATTTAAGATCCGTAGACCATTTCCAAACGTTTTTATTCTACACAAGATAACAGTCGGAGCGATAATAAGCAAATTAGGACGCTTGGCCGTAGCGCTACAAACTACCCGCTTGGTGATACACGGGTATCAGAAACTACTACATATGACCCAATAGATTCTTGTTTAAAATTTCAGCAAAATTTATAGGATATTAGATCTATTAATGAAGCACTATAGAAAAATAATCCTAGACTACCCTGCTATCCTTCTTGAAGGATATTGCAGGATATCAAGTGTAAATAATAAGAGATTCTGGTCTAGAAATGCTATAGTCTACTTTTGGCACAAAATCCTTCAGTCTCATCTTTTCAAGAAAAAAGCTCTCAAACAACCGAAGGAAATCCATACAGAGCCTGAAATAAAATCAATACTACAAACATATAATAACCACGAATGGGAGACTTTTTCAATAAGAAAAAGAAGAACAAGGAATCTATGATTGTGAATTTGCCCATCATACAGTATATGGTTAGTGATCAGAATATTACAGAATTGATGTAGATTGCTACAAAGGCTTCCATTAAAATGAACTTCTCATTTATTTCTAAGGGGAAATGTCTTAGAACAGACTGTCGAATGAAAGATTATCTCGTTGGGAGCTTCCTACTATAATTTTCAACGAATCTAGATTTGAATATTTAAAATGTAAATGGTTACAAAATCATACCCTTTCCTAAGGTTGCCTTCCTGATATTTTACAATATGAAAACTCTCAAGCTAAGATCCCTTGTTTACTGAAGCCGATTTAAAATACATTTTGTCCAAGGAGAAATTTCTAAAAGACTGTCTATGAGAGTTTACAGTATGCAAAAGACCAATATTAAATACAGACTTGAATTATTTAAGTTTTTAAAATGCCATGTCAACTAGTGTAGTCTTTGCCTTCAAAGTCTAGATACGGCACAAGAATAAAATTCCTCATAAAATATCCTACTTATCAATTATTCTAAATGGATCCTCTATCTGCAGATCTTCCACATATATGTCTAAACATGTATTCATGCAGAATACTATGAAATAATATCTGATAAAAAAGCATTGATGGCATTTCATCAAGCCATGTTACTCTAAGGAAATCGGTTAGTTTATTAATTGCACTATATTTCCGTAAAATCGAGGGAAAAGCATAGACGTCCAGGCCAGCCCATGGATATTAAAATGCATCCTCTAATGACACTGCCTGATGCAGAACTGGTGATCAGGAACTTTGGAGCTTCTTGTGGAGTCTCGTCACAAAGAGGCAGATCATTGGGATGCAAAAATAAGTCAATAGGCTCCTCACCCCTTGAGGATTAAAGGACTACTCCAATCTGACCACTTGTCCTTGTCGACTTAGGGTGTCGACGATAAATTACTTTTATTGGGAATGACTATTCCCGACAGTTCGACTGCTTTGTTCAGTGCCTACTCATTAGCCAGCATCGCCAACTTGATGAGGTGCTTTGAAACATACAGTACTGTACTTCCTTTCTTGTTGACATATACTACTACAGGTGGTGTTGTTGCTCATCCAATCAACAGAGTGACCAATCAGATCTTATTAGAATGACTGCAGTGTCAAGAACGCTGCTTTCAGTTCCAGAAGGTTGATGTGCAGGCTTTTTTCTTCTTGTGACTAGCGACCTGCGATGAACTGGCTCCTTAAATGGACACCTGAACTTTCTTTTAAAACATAGAAGAAAAGAAGCAGCGCTGGTGAAGGGCACTCATTCGAGAGATTCATATCCCTCAGCCATCCATCTTGATCAGACATCTTGTTTCATTGCTGGCCACTATTTCCTCAGACATCACTCAAGTGACTGCTGATGTAAACTACAGTAAGGGATGAGTTTCTCTGATGATGACAGATGATCCAGTAAGTACTGCTGACGTGCTGGGAAATGTTAATGGCGTAGAAAATGGCATGCTACTCCTGTGACTCTTGAGACCCAATTATAAGATAGAAAGACTCGTCCACTAACATCTTTTGATATTCCATCCTCTGTTAGGGTATGATGCTGAATTTTTCTAGATTTACCATGATCCCTAGATCATGGCAGAAGGAGAGAAGTTTGTTCTGATGTTGAAGGAGTTGCCTCCATAAGAATGTAAGGATTAGCCAATTGTCCAGGTATCTCAGTGGCCGAATCCCATTGGCATGCTCCAAAGCAGATATGCTTGTGGAAACTAGAATGAATACTTAGGAGGCAGTCAACTGTCCACAGCACAGAACTTTTAACCCTTTTACCCCCAGGCTCTTTGGAAATTTCCAACCCTTAACCCCCAGGGGGTTATTTTTTTCCCAGCACATTTTGCAGTATAATTTTTTTAAATTGCTCTAACAGCCTTAATTTTTGTCATAGAGAGGTCATGTTGGTCTCATTCTCTTGGAAAATGCCTAAATTTTCTCAAAAAATTATCAAAATTATGAAAAAAAAAAATTTATAGCCTTTTTTTGCAAGGACGTACCGGTACGTCCATGGGGGTAAAGGGATGGGTTTTGTGAAACGTACCAGTATGTCCTTTGGGGGTAAAAGGGTTAATTTGAAGATTGATGAACAGGGATCTGGGAACATGCATCTCTCAGGTCCAGAGAGAGCTTATAATCATTCTCCCCGATGGCCATTCTTACTGTGCTTGCTATATCAATCTTGAATAAATTTTTGTTATATAAACTTGTTCATGGTGGAAGGGTCAATTGCAGGTCTCCAGCCTCTTGTTGATTTTTCCATTAGGAATAGACAACAGTAGAAACCTGGAGACCCATCCAAGACTACTTGTAGTGCATCTTTTCCCATCATCTTTTGGGCTTTTCCTTGAAGAATCACATCTTTCTGAGAATTCTGGTGGTATGACGACAATCTTGCTGCCACAGTCTGAGTGAGAGGAGAACGAGAGTTAGAGAACGGGAAGTGGTATCAGTGTCTGAGGACCTCCACTGTCCAGTCCTCTGCCCTGTAGTAATGCCCTTTGCCTACCATAATGGGTTATAGCTCCCCTTCTACCCCTTCCCCTTATGCACTGGATGTAAGAGTTGTAGTGAATCCATTGCTCTTTTAACCCTTTTACCCCCAAAGGACGTACTGATACGTTTCACAAAAGCCATCCCTTTACCCCCATGGATGTACCGGTACGTCATTGCAAAAAAATGCTAAAAAAAAATTTTTTTTCATCTTTTTGATAATTTTTTGAAAAAATTCAGGCATTTTCCAAGAGAATGAGACCAACCTGACCTCTCTATGACAAAAGTTAAAGCTGTTAGACCAATTTGAAAAAAAATATACTGCAAAATGTGCTGGGAAAAAAATAACCCCCTGGGGGGTTAAGGGTTGGAAATTTCCAAATAGCCTGGGGGTAAAAGGGTTAATAGACTGCATTGTTGGTGTTGATACCCTAGCTTTTTGAGCTATAGGGATCTACTTAAAGGATGGTTTTAAGACAGTCATAGCCATATTTATTGGGGTTGGTCCTGGTGTTACAGATATATTAAAAATGACAGCACAACAGAAAAGTGAGTCCTTGGTGGAGTTCCTCTACTTTTCCGCCGTTCCTTCTACTTGTGTGTGGAAAAAAAAGAACCGAGCTCTGGCTAATTAGGGCGTTCCTCAAAGCCAGAGCCTCTAACCTAAGGAAGCCCAAAATTTCCTTAGGACATCGCCCATGTCTGCATCGTCATTTCAAAGAACTGTCTTTGGTTCACCTACAGGAGAATGGGTACAGTACTGTACTTGTGTCTTTATGGAAGGCAGGTAAACGCAAATCGGTCTGGGCTTGCCTTAAGGTTACATTAATATCGTCATTCTTTGTCGCCTTCCCTTTGGAGGACACCGACAGCCAAGGATCAGAAGCCAGAGTTCATTAGGGCGTTCCTCAAAGCCAGAGCCTCTAACCTAAGGAAGGCCATAATTTCCTTAGGACATCGCCCATGTCTGCATCGTCATTTCAAAGAACTGTCTTTGGTTCACCTACAGGAGAATGGGTACAGTACTGTACTTGTGTCTTTATGGAAGGCAGGTAAAAGCACATCGCTCTGGCCTTACCATAAGGTTACATTAATATCGTCATTCTTTGTCGCCTTCCCTTTGGAGGACACCGACAGCCAAGGATCAGAAGCCAGAGTTCATTAGGGCGTTCCTCAAAGCCAGAGCCTCTAACCTAAGGAAGGCCATAATTTCCTTAGGACATCGCCCATGTCTGCATCGTCATTTCAAAGAACTGTCTTTGGTTCACCTACAGGAGAATGGGTACAGTACTGTACTTGTGTCTTTATGGAAGGCAGGTAAACGCAAATCGCTCTGGCCTTACCATAAGGTTACATTAATATCATCATTCTTTGTCGCCTTCCCTTTGGAGGACACCGACAGCCAAGGATCAGAAGTCAGAGTTCATTAGGGCGTTCCTCAAAGCCAGAGCCTCTAACCTAAGGAAGGCCATAATTTCCTTAGGACATCGCCCATGTCTGCATCGTCATTTCAAAGAACTGTCTTTGGTTCACCTACAGGAGAATGGGTACAGTACTGTACTTGTGTCTTTATGGAAGGCAGGTAAACACAAATCGGTCTGGGCTTGCCTTAAGGTTACATTAATATCGTCATTCTTTGTCGCCTTCCCTTTGGAGGACACCGACAGCCAAGGATCAGAAGCCAGAGTTCATTAGGGCGTTCCTCAAAGCCAGAGCCTCTAACCTAAGGAAGGCCATAATTTCCTTAGGACATCGCCCATGTCTGCATCGTCATTTCAAAGAACTGTCTTTGGTTCACCTACAGGAGAATGGGTAGAGTACTGTACTTGTGTCTTTATGGAAGGCAGGTAAACGCAAATCGGTCTGGGCTTGCCTTAAGGTTACATTAATATCGTCATTCTTTGTCGCCTTCCCTTTGGAGGACACCGACAGCCAAGGATCAGAAGCCAGAGTTCATTAGGGCGTTCCTCAAAGCCAGAGCCTCTAACCTAAGGAAGGCCATAATTTCCTTAGGACATCGCCCATGTCTGCATCGTCATTTCAAAGAACTGTCTTTGGTTCACCTACAGGAGAATGGGTACAGTACTGTACTTGTGTCTTTATGGAAGGCAGGTAAACGCAAATCGCTCTGGGCTTACCATAAGGTTACATTAATATCGTCATTCTTTGTCGCCTTCCCTTTGGAGGACACCGACAGCCAAGGATCAGAAGCCAGAGTTCATTAGGGCGTTCCTCAAAGCCAGAGCCTCTAACCTAAGGAAGGCCATAATTTCCTTAGGACATCGCCCATGTCTGCATCGTCATTTCAAAGAACTGTCTTTGTTTCACCTACAGGAGAATGGGTACAGTACTGTACTTGTGTCTTTATGGAAGGCAGGTAAAAGCAAATCGCTCTGGGCTTACCATAAGGTTACATTAATATCGTCATTCTTTGTCGCCTTCCCTTTGGAGGACACCGACAGCCAAGGATCAGAAGCCAGAGTTCATTAGGGCGTTCCTCAAAGCCAGAGCCTCTAACCTAAGGAAGGCCATAATTTCCTTAGGACATCGCCCATGTCTGCATCGTCATTTCAAAGAACTGTCTTTGGTTCACCTACAGGAGAATGGGTACAGTACTGTACTTGTGTCTTTATGGAAGGCAGGTAAACGCAAATCGCTCTGGCCTTACCATAAGGTTACATTAATATCGTCATTCTTTGTCGCCTTCCCTTTGGAGGACACCGACAGCCAAGGATCAGAAGCCAGAGTTCATTAAGGCGTTCCTCAAAGCCAGAGCCTCTAACCTAAGGAAGGCCATAATTTCCTTAGGACATCGCCCATGTCTGCATCGTCATTTCAAAGAACTGTCTTTGGTTCACCTACAGGAGAATGGGTACAGTACTGTACTTGTGTCTTTATGGAAGGCAGGTAAACGCAAATCGCTCTGGCCTTACCATAAGGTTACATTAATATCGTCATTCTTTGTCGCCTTCCCTTTGGAGGACACCGACAGCCAAGGATCAGAAGCCAGAGTTCATTAGGGCGTTCCTCAAAGCCAGAGCCTCTAACCTAAGGAAGGCCATAATTTCCTTAGGACATCGCCCATGTCTGCATCGTCATTTCAAAGAACTGTCTTTGGTTCACCTACAGGAGAATGGGTACAGTACTGTACTTGTGTCTTTATGGAAGGCAGGTAAACACAAATCGGTCTGGGCTTGCCTTAAGGTTACATTAATATCGTCATTCTTTGTCGCCTTCCCTTTGGAGGACACCGACAGCCAAGGATCAGAAGCCAGAGTTCATTAGGGCGTTCCTCAAAGCCAGAGCCTCTAACCTAAGGAAGGCCATAATTTCCTTAGGACATCGCCCATGTCTGCATCGTCATTTCAAAGAACTGTCTTTGGTTCACCTACAGGAGAATGGGTAGAGTACTGTACTTGTGTCTTTATGGAAGGCAGGTAAACGCAAATCGGTCTGGGCTTGCCTTAAGGTTACATTAATATCGTCATTCTTTGTCGCCTTCCCTTTGGAGGACACCGACAGCCAAGGATCAGAAGCCAGAGTTCATTAGGGCATTCCTCAAAGCCATAGCCTCTAACCTAAGGAAGGCCATAATTTCCTTAGGACATCGCCCATGTCTGCATCGTCATTTCAAAGAACTGTCTTTGTTTCACCTACAGGAGAATGGGTACAGTACTGTACTTGTGTCTTTATGGAAGGCAGGTAAAAGCAAATCGCTCTGGGCTTACCATAAGGTTACATTAATATCGTCATTCTTTGTCGCCTTCCCTTTGGAGGACACCGACAGCCAAGGATCAGAAGCCAGAGTTCATTAGGGCATTCCTCAAAGCCAGAGCCTCTAACCTAAGGAAGGCCATAATTTCCTTAGGACATCGCCCATGTCTGCATCGTCATTTCAAAGAACTGTCTTTGGTTCACCTACAGGAGAATGGGTACAGTACTGTACTTGTGTCTTTATGGAAGGCAGGTAAAAGCAAATCGCTCTGGGCTTACCATAAGGTTACATTAATATCGTCATTCTTTGTCGCCTTCCCTTTGGAGGACACCGACAGCCAAGGATCAGAAGCCAGAGTTCATTAGGGCGTTCCTCAAAGCCAGAGCCTCTAACCTAAGGAAGGCCATAATTTCCTTAGGACATCGCCCATGTCTGCATCGTCATTTCAAAGAACTGTCTTTGGTTCACCTACAGGAGAATGGGTAGAGTACTGTACTTGTGTCTTTATGGAAGGCAGGTAAACGCAAATCGGTCTGGGCTTGCCTTAAGGTTACATTAATATCGTCATTCTTTGTCGCCTTCCCTTTGGAGGACACCGACAGCCAAGGATCAGAAGCCAGAGTTCATTAGGGCATTCCTCAAAGCCAGAGCCTCTAACCTAAGGAAGGCCATAATTTCCTTAGGACATCGCCCATGTCTGCATCGTCATTTCAAAGAACTGTCTTTGTTTCACCTACAGGAGAATGGGTACAGTACTGTACTTGTGTCTTTATGGAAGGCAGGTAAAAGCAAATCGCTCTGGGCTTACCATAAGGTTACATTAATATCGTCATTCTTTGTCGCCTTCCCTTTGGAGGACACCGACAGCCAAGGATCAGAAGCCAGAGTTCATTAGGGCGTTCCTCAAAGCCAGAGCCTCTAACCTAAGGAAGGCCATAATTTCCTTAGGACATCGCCCATGTCTGCATCGTCATTTCAAAGAACTGTCTTTGGTTCACCTACAGGAGAATGGGTACAGTACTGTACTTGTGTCTTTATGGAAGGCAGGTAAAAGCAAATCGCTCTGGGCTTACCATAAGGTTACATTAATATCGTCATTCTTTGTCGCCTTCCCTTTGGAGGACACCGACAGCCAAGGATCAGAAGCCAGAGTTCATTAGGGCGTTCCTCAAAGCCAGAGCCTCTAACCTAAGGAAGGCCATAATTTCCTTAGGACATCGCCCATGTCTGCATCGTCATTTCAAAGAACTGTCTTTGGTTCACATACAGGAGAATGGGTACAGTACTGTACTTGTGTCTTTATGGAAGGCAGGTAAAAGCAAATCGCTCTGGGCTTACCATAAGGTTACATTAATATCGTCATTCTTTGTCGCCTTCCCTTTGGAGGACACCGACAGCCAAGGATCAGAAGCCAGAGTTCATTAGGGCGTTCCTCAAAGCCAGAGCCTCTAACCTAAGGAAGGCCATAATTTCCTTAGGACATCGCCCATGTCTGCATCGTCATTTCAAAGAACTGTCTTTGGTTCACCTACAGGAGAATGGGTACAGTACTGTACTTGTGTCTTTATGGAAGGCAGGTAAACGCAAATCGCTCTGGGCTTACCATAAGGTTACATAAATATCGTCATTCTTTGTCGCCTTCCCTTTGGAGGACACCGACAGCCAAGGATCAGAAGCCAGAGTTCATTAGGGCATTCCTCAAAGCCAGAGCCTCTAACCTAAGGAAGGCCATAATTTCCTTAGGACATCGCCCATGTCTGCATCGTCATTTCAAAGAACTGTCTTTGGTTCACCTACAGGAGAATGGGTACAGTACTGTACTTGTGTCTTTATGGAAGGCAGGTAAACGCAAATCGCTCTGGGCTTACCATAAGGTTACATTAATATCGTCATTCTTTGTCGCCTTCCCTTTGGAGGACACCGACAGCCAAGGATCAGAAGCCAGAGTTCATTAGGGCGTTCCTCAAAGCCAGAGCCTCTAACCTAAGGAAGGCCATAATTTCCTTAGGACATCGCCCATGTCTGCATCGTCATTTCAAAGAACTGTCTTTGGTTCACCTACAGGAGAATGGGTACAGTACTGTACTTGTGTCTTTATGGAAGGCAGGTAAACGCAAATCGCTCTGGCCTTACCATAAGGTTACATTAATATCGTCATTCTTTGTCGCCTTCCCTTTGGAGGACACCGACAGCCAAGGATCAGAAGCCAGAGTTCATTAGGGCGTTCCTCAAAGCCAGAGCCTCTAACCTAAGGAAGGCCATAATTTCCTTAGGACATCGCCCATGTCTGCATCGTCATTTCAAAGAACTGTCTTTGGTTCACCTACAGGAGAATGGGTACAGTACTGTACTTGTGTCTTTATGGAAGGCAGGTAAAAGCAAATCGCTCTGGCCTTACCATAAGGTTACATTAATATCGTCATCCTTTGTCGCCTTCCCTTTGGAGGACACCGACAGCCAAGGATCAGAAGCCAGAGTTCATTAGGGCGTTCCTCAAAGCCAGAGCCTCTAACCTAAGGAAGGCCATAATTTCCTTAGGACATCGCCCATGTCTGCATCGTCATTTCAAAGAACTGTCTTTGGTTCACCTACAGGAGAATGGGTACAGTACTGTACTTGTGTCTTTATGGAAGGCAGGTAAACGCAAATCGCTCTGGGCTTACCATAAGGTTACATAAATATCGTCATTCTTTGTCGCCTTCCCTTTGGAGGACACCGACAGCCAAGGATCAGAAGCCAGAGTTCATTAGGGCGTTCCTCAAAGCCAGAGCCTCTAACCTAAGGAAGGCCATAATTTCCTTAGGACATCGCCCATGTCTGCATCGTCATTTCAAAGAACTGTCTTTGGTTCACCTACAGGAGAATGGGTACAGTACTGTACTTGTGTCTTTATGGAAGGCAGGTAAACGCAAATCGCTCTGGGCTTACCATAAGGTTACATTAATATCGTCATCCTTTGTCGCCTTCCCTTTGGAGGACACCGACAGACAAGGATCAGAAGCCAGAGTTCATTAGGGCATTCCTCAAAGCCAGAGCCTCTAACCTAAGGAAGGCCATAATTTCCTTAGGACATCGCCCATGTCTGCATCGTCATTTCAAAGAACTATGTCTTTGGTTCACCTACAGGAGAATGGGTACAGTACTGTACTTGTGTCTTTATGGAAGGCAGGTAAACGCAAATCGCTCTGGGCTTGCCTTAAGGTTACATTAATATCGTCATTCTTTGTCGCCTTCCCTTTGGAGGACACCGACAGCCAAGGATCAGAAGCCAGAGTGCATTAGGGCGTTCCTCAAAGCCAGAGCCTCTAACCTAAGGAAGGCCATAATTTCCTTAGGACATCGCCCATGTCTGCATCGTCATTTCAAAGAACTATGTCTTTGGTTCACCTACAGGAGAATGGGTACAGTACTGTACTTGTGTCTTTATGGAAGGCAGGTAAACGCAAATCGCTCTGGGCTTGCCTTAAGGTTACATAAGTATCGTCATCCTTTGTCGCCTTCCCTTTGGAGGACACCGACAGCGAAGGATCAGAAGCCAGAGTTCAACCAGGAGAATGATGAGGTCCCGGGGATTTCTTATACTACGAGGATGACTCAAAAGGAGAAGAATCTGATTTGCTTGGTTCTCTCTCTCTCTCTCTCTCTCTCTCTCTCTCTCTCTCTCTCTCTCTCTCTCTCTCTCTCTCTCTCTCTCTCTCTCTCTCTCTCTCTCTCTCTCGTCTTTACACCAAAATATTTATACTCCTGCCACTAGGAGGACAATGACTTACATTTCTCATATGACGGAGACTGTAAGCAGTCATGACCTCTGCATAAAGGGCACAGCAGATGGGAATCTACACGGACAACTTGCTCATGACTGTTACGCACCGCCTGACAAATATTCCTGGGCATGACTGCATGCCTAAACATGGTTTCTCCATTTAGTAGGTAGTAGGTTGGCCAGGGCACCAGCCACCCATTTTGATACTAACACTAGAGAGTTATGGGGTCTTTTGACTGGCCAGATATTACTACATTGGATCCTTCACTCTGGTTACGGTTCATTTTCCTTTTGCCTATACAGTCCCTTACCGAATAATCTGGCCTATTCTTTACATATTCTCCCTGTCCTCGTACACCTGACAACACTGAGATTACCAAACAATTCTTCTTAGCACTGTAATTGTTCAGTGGCCACTTTCCTCTTTGTAAGGGTAGAAGAGAGACTTTAGCTGTGGTAAGCAGCTTTTCTAGAAGGACACTCCAAAATCAAACCATTGTTCTCTAATCTTAGGTAGTGCCATAGCCTCTGTACCATGGTCTTCCACTGTCTTGGGTTAGAGTTCTCTTGCTTGAGGGTACACTCGGGCACACTCTTCTATTTTATATCTTATTTCTCTTCCTCTTGTTTTGTTAAAGTTTTTATAGTTTATAAAGTGATATTTATTTTAATGTTGTTGCTCTTCTTAAAATATTTTATTTCTCCTTGTTCCCTTTCCTCACTGAGCTATTTTCCTTGTTGGAGCCCCTGGGCTTATAGCATCCTGCTTTTCCAACTAGGGTTGTAGCTTAGCAAGTAATAATAATAATAATAATTACATTAATTATACAGCCTGAAAAAGAAAATGTAAAACTAAGAGCCAAATGTGGAACACTTAGCGCACATATATACGTCTTGGAGGCTAAAGTCAGTCGTTATTCGGTTAGCTGACAGGGAGGGGCGGGACTCCTCTACCCTCCAGAAACTACCGACACCTTGTTGAAAATTTTAACACCCAAGTTCCAACTTTGCTGATATCATATCCATATCTAATGACAAGCGTTTTTACTCATGTAGGAACAAAATACAGATTTGAATAAAAGTCTATATTACATAAGATTTCAGTTGACTTAAGTTTACTTCTGTGTGAGAGACAATCTTTTTCAGTACAGTATATATTGTATGATTTGATTTCTACTACAGTACAAAGGCAAATCTTAGGCTGTATCAAATTCAACCTAACCTAACCTTACCTGAGAGAGCTGGGTATTCTTACGGGGGGGGGAGCTACACCTCTCCTATAGTAACCTCATAGGACGACACAGCTTTAGGTCGGTGGAACACAGCAATAATAAAATAAAGGAAACTTAAATAACCTAGTCACACCCACTTAATATAGATTAAAAGGGCATGGCCTCATTACTTAACTCTTTTACCCCCAGGCTATTTGGAACTTTCCAACCCTTAACCCCCAGTGGTTATTTTTATTCAAGCACATTTGGCAGTATATATTTTTTTTTAAATTGCTCTAACAGCCTTAATTTTTGTCATAGAGAGGTCAGTTTAGTTTACTCGGTGTCTATATTTTATGCTCGCTGGAGGAACTGGCCGCTGATATACAAAGGCTCCGAAACCTCCAACTCACAAGACATGACCTAATGAATGAAATATACATTTCAGGGGAAGAGGATCCCCATATTTTGTGCAATTTTTCATGGATTTATTATGCGTCCCAGAGAATAACGTATATAGAAAAAAAGGTTAATTTTACCATTAATTATCCATTCGCCAGTAAATCTTCCCTTACCCTAAACCCATGGTTCCCACTGACTGGCCCCATTACTGTAAGATATATTGGGGTATATCTTAATAACTATTTATTTGCAAGGGAAATAATGGTTGGAGCCTTTGTATATCAGCGACCAGTTCCTCATGTGTTGATTAAGAATGGACATCAACTTACCTAAACTTTTCCCCCTAACCTAACCTACAAGCTGTGTCCTTACCTACTTAGGAGCCTTTGTAGGGTGACGGCCAGATCCTGTAGAAAACGGAAATATTCTGAACTGTGGCCGTCGTTCTAAAAACGATTTTGGCGGGAGAAGCTAACTTAAAAAACCCACCTAAGCTATGCTAAAAGTCGTATCCTTACCCAGAGGGGCTTCGCCTCCCCGGACCCCCCCTTACCCAACAGTTTCCTTACCTACGAGTACGACGGGAGAAGCTAACTTGAAAAACCCACCTAACCTATGCTAAAAGTCGTGTCCTTACCCAGGGGGAGCGCCGGAATCCCCCCCCCCCTTACACAACATATTTAAGATCCGTATACCATTTCCAAATGTTTTTATTCTATACAAGATAACAGTCGGAGCGATAATAAGCAAATTAGGACGCTTGGCCGTAGCGCTACAAACTACCCAATATACATTTCAGGGGAAGAGGATCCCCATATTTTGTGCAATTTTTCGTGGATTTATTATGCGTCCCAGAGAGTAACATATATAGAAAAAAAGGTTAGTTTTACCATTAATTATCCATTCGCCAGTAAATCTCCCCTACCCTGAACCCATGGTTCCCACTGACTGGCCCCATTACTGTAGGATATATTGGGGTATATCTTATTAACTATTTATTTGCAAAGGAAATAATGGTTGGAACCTTTGTATATCAGCGACCAGTTCCTCTTGTGTTAAGAATGGACATCAACTTACCTAAACTTTTCCCCCTAACCTAACCTACAAGCTGTGTCCTTACCTACTTACCTAATGCCGTATTCTAAGTTAGCCGTAAGCGTACATGCAGGTGGCCGCTATCCTACATACACCATAGTTTGGGACAATCATTAACAGGGCAGACGGAATTATAGCTCATAAATTTCACACACAAAATCCCAAATATATGCATTTCATTTAAATTACGTTTCAAGCGTATCCCTAGGAATTAAGCAGGATGCTGAAAAGGGCATAAAATACCAAAATTACCTAATGACTAGGTTGACGAATAAAGAGAATGAGTTTTGTGAGTATTGTGTTGATAAAGAAAAAAATAAATATATATATATTTAACCATCGCTTAAGTTAAGATGTTAATATTACCCTTGAAGTTGAATTAAACACGTGGCGCCGGCTTCCTCACTCACTTTGTTTACATTTATGGGCGTCGTCTGTTAAACAAGAAATTGGTTAAGGTTGCGTTCTGTTTTATAATTAAGAAATTTTATACATATATTCATTGTATTATTCAAACTACTATTACTTATTATAATATTAGCAATAAGAATAATAATATTAAAACATCTTTATTGATATTTTCCCAAATGATATTTATTTTATGGATGGATTTTTATGTTTATGTTCTGTTCATGTTCAGGTTCCTTCCTGGTTCCTTATTGCTCACTCCGCAAAATAAATTTGCGGGCACTATCATTGATAGGTGCAAAGCCTCTAAGCTTATTCTTATTATTGTTAATAAGCTTATATTACCTGTGACTTAAATAAATTAATACAGTGAAGAGATTCTCAATCTGTACTTTTATTCCATTTTACCTTAAAATTAGATAGGATAACACCTTGCTATCATCAGTTTTGGCAACCTATTGTGGTAATCAGTTTGGATTTCTTAAATTCTTCTTTTATACGCATTGCCCTACCTATAAATGCAGCCAGATCCCTGCTAGGATTTTTCAGCGTACCTAAACTTATGTCTACATTCATTAGCTGTCCTAATTTTGGGCATAAAAATAAATATTCGGTAGTATCTTCTTCATCTTTGCACAAGTCACACAAATTATTTTCATATTTTCCCCTGAAATTCGCTTTCAAGTTGAGCATATATATAATCTTGTCTTCATTACAAGGGATGCCTTACAAATTTCTTACGTCAATTTGACTAGTTTGTCAAAAGCAGCCCATAACTCAGAGGAACTCTCTCGTCTTATGCATTTATACCGGGAAATATCTGCAGTCTGATTGGCTGGTTGTAGTGTGACTTCACACGCTCGTATTTATGAATGAATGTTGCGTCGAAGGCCCAGTGACGTTATACCTATACATATTTCAAAATATTTAGCCCTTAAAAATTTGTATTTAACTAAAATAATCTTTTTAAAAGTATTGATTTTTTTAAAGAAATAAATAATAGATCTTAATAAAGGTCATAAGTTTAATAAATGTGTCATATTTGAAGGAATAATTGACCCTCGTTTTGGCTACGATGTTATATGTAAGTGCGTTTGTGTGTGTCTGAAGTCGTAGTAAATGAAATCAGTAACCAATCAGAGCTGGGGAAGATGTAGCCAATCAGAAGGCTAGAATGCACCTCTAAGAGATTCGATGATATTATGAGTTGCTGTTTGAGAAAGCTGTCCAAATTTTCGTAATTACGTTGATACACCATAGATTTATTATCATCAATCATATCGAGTTAAATATATTGAACAGATCATTTAATCGAATCATTAATTAAGAAATACGTCATTGTAAGGGTTATTTATAATATATATATATATATATATATATATATATATATATATATATATATATATATATATATATATATATATATATATATATATATATATATATATATATATATATATATATATATATATATATATATATATATATATATATATATATATATATATATATATATATATATATATATATATATATATATATATATATATATATATATATATATATATATATATATATATATATATATATATATATATATATATATATATATATATATATATATATTCTTTTAGATAAACTATTGCTTAAAGTTGCAAATTTTACTAATTAAACTCGAAAACAATCATCTCGTAATAAAATTGATCTTTAAATACATACAATTGTTATTTTATCATATGTGAAAAAAAAAGAAAGAGAGATAGGATGAAAAAAACCTCATTAGCTAGAGCGTTTGCCCGAAATCGTCAGTAAATCTGACTTTTCCGTCAACAGCAGCCCATAAGTCGGAGGAACCCTCTCGCCTTATGGATTTTTAGCGGGAAAATATCTGGCGTCTCATTGGCTAATTCATCCTCTGCTGTGATTGGTGGATGTATGTGACGTCATACAATCGTAGTTTTATGAATGAACTCGACTGAGCAGGAGTGAAATATCTATACTTATTTTAAATAAGTTAATAATTAAAAATTGTAATTCTTATTTTAATCAACTTATGATAGAGTTAATTATATATTAAAATAAATATTGAATCATGTTCATAAGTATAAGCTATTAAAATAAGTTATTTTTGAAGAAATAATTAACTTAGTTTTGGCTACGATGTTAGACGCGTAGTTGTGAAACCTACCCGAATTTCCGCCACTATTTGAAAAGATTTTTCGTTTTTAAGGGTATTAGAGATAACTTTTCTTCAAAATATATGGAAACAATATTTTATAAGATGTTTTTATAATATATTCTAGAAAAGGAATAAATTCTTATACTAGCTCATTATTTTTATGAAGAAAATGAGTCTGAGACGTCAAGATCTGTTTGCTGGTTGAGTAGGAAGAAGGTTTGACTGAGTGACACGTAGCTAATATTCGATATTCAAACAGATGCTATTATTATATCGAGCTTAAATAGTTTAAGAACATGATAGTAATTCGTATTTTGTTACATTCATGGTAAAATGTAATTGAACAAATGTTTAACAAATCATACGTTTTATTAAGGAAATATGTCGTCATAAAGGGTAGGGATCAATACTGTATCTCAGATAAATTAAGACTTAAACATTGTACATTTTATAGAAACAAACTCAAAACAATATTTAGTAATAAAACGTATCTTAAATATATAATTTTTGTAGTTATTATTACAATAAATAAATAAAGAAATAGGATGAAAGGGATTTGGTAAAAATTTCGAATGAATTTGACCAGTTCGCCAACAGCAGCTCATAAGCCAAAGGAACCCTCTCACCTTATGCATTTTGAGCGGGAAAATGTCTGGCCTCTCATTGGCTGATTCTTCCTACGCTCTGATTGGTGGATTATATGACGTCATAAAATCCACTAGTAATCGTAAAAAATCTGTACTTATAATATATAAATTATGACTCATAAATTATGTATATTATCAAAATTAACATGAAATAATAAATAAATTATTAATTAATAAATAATTAATCTTTTTAAAGGACAGAACTTAAATAAATAAGTCATATTCGAAGGAATACGTAACTGTGTTCTGGCTACGATCTTGAGAGTGCGTGCGTATGTCCGCAAAGCTGCATGAGCGAAGACATCAACCAATCACAGCTAAGGAAGAATCTGGCTGGGTTAGTGTAAAAAAAACTTATACTTCTTTTAGATAAATTACGATTAATAATTTACAATTTTATATTTAAATAAACTACGAATAGTTATAAGTTAATAATAAATAAATACTGGATCGTGGTAAAGTGCAGAGTTGAATAAAAACGTCATATTGGAAAGAATACTTGACTGTCCTTTTGGCTACGATGTGGGATGTGCGTGCGTATGTCTGTATGAGTTGCTGTTTAAGAAACCTACCCGAATTTCCTTATTAAAATGTCTCTAAACCTTTAAAATGGTAAGACTTAGCTGGATTTTTTTAGTTTTTAAGGGAATTAGAGATAACTTTTCTTGAAAATATATGGAAACAATACTTCATAAGATGTTTTTAAGATATATTCTAGTAGATGAATAAATTCTGATTAGTAGATCATTATTTTCATTAAGAATACGTCTTTCATACTTAACAAGAGTGGGATAATTCTGTTTGCTGGAAGTATTTAGTAACAAATTACTAATACACAATTGATAAATCTTCTCAAAAGACAAAAGTTAAATAAATACGTCATATTCGAAGGAATACGTAACTGTGTTCTGGCTACGATCTTGAGAGTGCGTGCGTATGTCTGTGAAGCTGCAGTAAGCGATGTGTGCAGCCAATCACAGCTGAGGAAGATACAGCCAATCATAGCACTGGATTATCCCGCTAAGGTCCCTGGGTTGCTGTTTGAGCAATCTGCCCGATTTTTCCTTCGAGATTTTTATTCTTTTATTTAAGAAATAAATAAATTTTCTTTGTTCCCTGCCATTCTTTATAAATTGTTTTGATAATATATATATTAATCGAGAGTGATTACTTAATGAAAAACCTTCAATTGCTTGAATAAAGAAATAAAAAAAAAAACATTGAATAGAGATTTTTGCGTGAATTTAGCGGGAAATATCTGGCCTCTCATTGGTTGACTCGTCCTGAGCTCTGATTGGTGGTTGTATGTGACGTCATAGAAACGTATTTTTATGAATGAATCTGCTGAGTTGGTGTGAAAAACTTATACTTATTTTGGATAAATAACGACTTATAATTTACAATTTTATATTGAAATAAACTATGAATAGTTATAAATTAATAATGAATAAATATTAGATCTTGTTAAAAGGCATAGTTAAATAAATAAGTCATATTGGGGAGAATACTTGACTGTCCTTAAGGCTACGATGATAGATGTGCGTGTGTACGTCTGCTTAGGTATAGTAAGTGAAGGCAACAACCAATCACAACTGAGAAAATACAGCCAATTAGAACACTGGAATATCCCACCAAGGGAGAGATCCTGCGACTTATGCGTTGCTGTTTGAGAAATCTGCCCAATTTTTCGTCAAATTTCAACCAAACGTTCTAGCTAGAGTGGATAGCGCTTAAGAATTTTTGTCTTTAATGGAATTGATGATATAATTTCTTCAAATTACAAAGGGATAGTCCCTTGTAAGATGTTTTTGATAAATTTTATCATGGGGAAGAATTTTAATTCCCCAATTATTATTTCTATTAAAGAATACGTCTTTGTGACGTCATAGAGAGTAGGATGAATCAGCTGCCTAAATGATTGATTAACTGATTTGCTGTTAAATAACACTGATATTGGACACTCAAATAGATACTATTATTACATCGAGCTTAAATATTGAAGGAACTACATAACTGTAATTAGTATTTTGTTAAATTTTATGTATAACGTCATTAAACAGATAATTAAACCTCTGGTATTTCACGAGATGATTCTTTTAATACGAAAATTAACTCTTCTAGTGAAGTGATATTCTGAGTATATTAGCATTATTTGATACTTATACATAGATAAGTTAGTGTGAATTTAATAGGGTTAGTATTTTCT
>NW_027169702.1:0-90000 GCF_036898095.1 Palaemon carinicauda | reverse complement strand
ACCTAGTCCTGTGTTGAAGTATAATGGAGCCTTTGTATATAGACGGCCAAGGCCTCCTGAGCACACAGAAATTGGGAATTTTCTTTCCATTTCCATTCGTTCGTGGCCATGTCCGTCATACTACAAAACCTCGTACGCAAGAACACTGCCTATCTCAAGGGTCCCCACTAACCTAGGAGACATTCTTAGGTTACCCTGTGTTTGCCTCCTAACCGGTTACACTCATGGCAATGTAACCACGAATCATATTCTGTAAAAGAAATCGATTTTACAAGTAATAAGAAAATTTACGCCTGTCCCAACGAACTACATTCAACCCGCATTGTCATTTTATTTTATTTTTTTTCTTTTGGGGGGCGGTCGGTGAATGAGATGGACTGGTGCGTGTTCTGCGGTTCATCTTATGCAAAGCAAGGAAGTATGACAAAAACATCTAGATTATTTGGATATTTATAAAATCTTCATGGTTTTTTAGCAGTATTCCTTTGGCTTGAACTATTATAACAGCGCCATGAACAGTATATTGGGAGGAGGATGATGGAAATAGAGGTACGAGGGAAGGAGAAGGAGAGGGAGACCAAAGCGAATGTGGATGGACTGTATCAAGGATGACCTTCGATTAAAGGGATTAACCGGTGATGAAGTGTGGGACAGAGGTAGATGGAGAAAGCTGGTCAGAAACATCGACCCCACATAAAAGTGGGAAAAGATGCAGACAAAGAAGAAGAAGAAGAATTCCCTTTGTTGGGTGAAGTTCATAACCTCACCAGCTTTAGATTGTTCAACTTGTAAAAGGAATCTCTTGTATCACGTCGAACTTGGTAACTCTCGGAGTTCAACGTTGCCATTTTGACGTCTCGGCGGCCAAGAAGTTAGAACAGGCATCTCCACACTAAGTTTGATGCTCCCATTACCCTGTTTGAATTTTAAAATGTTTGGATTCTGATTGAATAAAAAAAAAGTCCTCTGGCAATTTCCCAGGTTAAGCGGGGTCTGATTGGATTGTTTCAAATTACTGCGCCTGTCGATTGGTTCAGTGTTTTGCCGCTAAAGTGCTGATGAATTGATCAAAACATTACGTACAGTGAATCCTTACCTACTGGTTACGCTGCATCCCCCTAGCAAGCCCCCCCCCCCCCCCTACCTTTGTGTTCCTAGCTTAACCTAAGACAACTCGCAACCCTGTGTTTACTTCTCGTCTGGCTTCCCAGCGGAAACTTCAGACTTTCAGAGGTATATAATAGTGTAAGTTGTTTTTATAATTTGTGAAGAGCTTTTTTACATCAGTTATAATAATCGAAACTGTTCAAAATGCCTTGAAGCACGCCACTAACACCCCAACCTCTGTGTTCTTAGCTTACCCTAAGACAACTCGCAACCCTGTGTTCACTTCTCGTCTGGCTTCCCAGCGGAAACTTCAGACTTTCAGAGGTATATAATAGTGTAAGTTGTCTTTATAATTTGTAAAGAGCTTTTTTACATCGATTAACATAATCAAAACCGTTCAAAATGCCTTGAAGCATGCCACTAACACCCCAACCTCTGTGTTCTTAGCTTACCCTAAGACAACTCGCAACCTTGTATTTACTTCTCGTCTGGCTTCCCAGCGGAAACTTCAGACTTTCAGAGGTATATAATAGTGTAAGTTGTCTTTATAATTTGTGAAGAGCTTTTTTACATCGATTAACATAATCGAAACTGTTCAAAATGCCTTGAAGCACGCCACTAACACTTCCTATTTACTCCAGTAGGGAAATGGTCACTTGTTTGGGATGTTTCCAATACCATTAAATGAATCTTATCTAAACAAGTATTTAAATAGAACTGTTACAAATAAGTCACTCGACAGTCGAAACCTCTCTGATTTGCTGTGAAAAATATCGTCCTGACTAACAATAAAGAAAATGGAAAAATCAAAGTTGGGACAACAGCACCACCTGTTACGAACTCAGGGTTGGAACTCATTCAAATTTAATTCAGAGTGGTAAGAGGTCACGGAAGCTTCAAGTATCTACGTGACCATTATCCGCCACTTATGCCTTGTTCCAGTCTCTTAATATTGTACTAGAGTATAGTAAACCTGGCATACTTATGGTACCTTTGGCATTTTTGTAAGTACAATTGTTTTAAAGGTTTTGAAGGCTGCTCAGTTATGGCAGAGGCAAGGGGCAGTGACGTTTGCCCCTATCAAGCAGGACAATGCCCTATCAAGCAGGACAATGCCCTAGAGACTGACATATGCTCAGTGCCCAAGTCTCCTCTCTATCCAAGCTAGGACCAAGGAGGGTCAGGCAATGGCTGCGGATGACTCAGCAGATGGACCTATAGGTTCCCTCAAACCCCCTTCCTAAGCTCACAAGGAGGGTAAGGAATTAAGGAGTTTGAGCAAGACTCGAACCCCAGTCTGGTAATCACCAGACAAGGACGCTCTCACCAGGCCACCACAACCCTAGGCCCTCCCCTTTTTTTTTTGTGAGTTTAGACTAGGTGAAGGTTGTCTGTAAGTCTAGCATAGGCTAGGTCATGATTAGTTTGAGATCTACCAGGAGATGCCTCGACACAGAATTTACGCTCTATTAAAAAAAAAATCAAGGTGAAATGCACATGGTTGCAATTTAATGTAAGCTGCACTTCTAGTCTAGTATATGAAGGCAAACAATTGAACGACTTGTTAATGGTTACCATCGTCCCGCTGTATTTAGCCGTACTGTCCTCAACTTTAAAGTGTTGAGGTTACTTTAGCCGGAGTTAAGTTGATGCTTTGTATGCAATGCTCAGAGCCATTCACGTAACCATGATCAGAAAAGTTGTTCTACTTTAATGCCTTTTTTGAAAGCATAAGATCTGTTATAAGAAGTCTACTTAATGCAATGCTGTTTGTTCTTTCACAAATACGAACCCTCGTCGTTTATATGGGTTACACTCTACAGCATTGCCGTTTAGCTACAACCAAAATTAAGGAGATCCTGTGGATCTGGTAACATTGTATGGTTTTCCCATTCCCACCCAAGCTGGGTAGGCTTGACGGACTCTGCGGCTAAGTCCCCGCTTTACTCTTGGCCGCTGCAACCAACTGACGTCTGTTCGGCCGCTGACCCCTCTTCTCTTTTTCCTTATCAGCTCATGTGATCACGAGTGCTTCTTAAATATGTATGACAACCTGCCATGGCCTGCGGGTCATGGTAAGAAGTGTTCCGTGTCTTCCACTTGCAAAATCTGTAGGGAATGTTCATCTTCCCAACGGGAGAAATTTAGTAGCTGTCGTAAAGAAAGCTAAAAGGGATTGTTCATCCACTCCTTTCTCCAAAGAGGGCAAGAAGCAGAAATCTCTCACGAGCCCTGAATTTTCCCTGTCCTACCTATCGTTATCAGAATTCCAAGAGGCACAGATAACAAAGGATGCGGGCATCTTCATCAAACAGACACATGTTGAAGAGTTATCTCCGATTATTCTTAGTGAGACGGCAAATGCTCTTAAGTGATTAGGATCATTGGATCCCTCTCTCTAGTCACGGCTTATTTTTTCTTTGCCTACACTTACACAGAATAGTTTGGCCTATTCTTTACATATTCTCGTCTTTCCTCATACATCTGACAACAATGAGATACTTAACACATCTTCACCCAAGGGGTTAATTACTGTACTGCAATTTGTTCAGTGTACTTTCCTCTTGGTAAGGGTAGAAGAGACTCTTTAGCTGTGGTAAGCAGCTCTTCTAGGAGAAGGACACTCCAAAATTAAACCACTGTTCTCTAGTCTTGGGTAGTGCCATAGCCTCTGTACCATGGTCTTCCACTTTCTTGGGTTGGAGTTCTCTTGCTTGAGGGTACACTCAGGCACACTATTCTATCTTATTTTTTTTTTCTTCCTCTTGTTTTTTTGAAATGGTGTGTTGGGCAGGCTTAATAGAAGGGCCATGGATGCCTGGTGGTTTATCAAGAGGTTGTCTTTTCCTTTTTCTGATTATTTTTCTTCTCAAAACCATCCTTACTGTCCTCCCTTCAGTAGAAGTGGCTATCCTGGAGGGTATTTAGCCTTGCATGGTGTATCGGCTCCTCCATGTTGACCAGTTTTTCCGACTTTTTACTATAGTCTATGGGTATCATCAATCACTTTGTTTATAATTCTGTACGTATTGTTTTTGTTATAATTCTTGTTAATCTAGTTTTTAAGTATGCTGTCTCTTTTTTATTTCTATTAATTCTTATGCTGTCTGGAGACATTGAGCGAAATCCGGGACCAGTACGTCCTAGATTTCGTCAATGTCGTCTTCTGTATTGCAATATTCGTGGTCTTCATGCAAATATCCAAGACCTTACAGTTGCGTCCAGACAGTATGATATTCTTTTGTGCTCAGAAACTTTGGTTTCTAATATGAGGCACTCATCTGAGCTCCTTATAACTGGTTTTAAGAAGCCAATAATGTTGAAACGTGATGCCATCCCTAGGGCCAGGGGAATGGCGGTGTATATTAGGACCGAGTACCCTGCTTCTCATAAGTCCTGCTATCAATGTGGATGTCATGAGATTCAGGTAATAAAAGTTTGTGGCAGGCATAACAACTTTTATTTATGTTCGATCTACCGGAATCCAGACATGGATGATTCTATCTTCGATTGTCTTCTTACCATTATGGCTAAGATACAAGAAGATGATAGAAAGGCTTCTTTTGTCTTTGTTGGTGATTTTAATGCTCACCATAGGGAGTGGTTAAGTTCTATCTCTCCTACCGATCGCCATGGCTTAAGAGCTTTAGACTTTGCCTCTGAATCAGGCTGTGAGCAAATCATAAATGAAGCTACTCACAGGTCTGGTAATTGCTTGGACCTTGTATACACTGACTCCCCTGGCGTTATAACTGGTAAGGTTGGTTCTCCAGTCGGGACATCTGATCATGCCTTGATTTCATTATTAGTGAAGACTGAGCAGCCTGTCCCTGATATATCATATTCTTGTAAAATTTATATGAAATCCCAAGCAGACTGGAATGGGATTTTACATGATCTTTTGTTCTTGAATTGGTCACAATTATATAATAGTGTAGATCCTGTTGTCCCTTTGAATGAGAATTTAGTCAACATAATTGATAGGCGTATCCCTTCTCGTGTGCTAAGGTACCGAGTGAAGGACAAACCGTGGTTCAATGATGATTGTAGACGTGCTTTTTTGGAGAAGCAGGAGGCCTATCAACTTTGGAAGGGTAACAGATCAGATTTGACCTGGAACAACTATACTCAGCTTCGAGCTTTTGCTCAGAGAGTTTATGCCTCAACTGAAAAGGAGTACAATTTAACCATAAAAGAAACCCTTTCTGGTACAACTCAGGAACATAAATGGTGGTCTACCCTTAAATCTGCACTCTTTGGTGTAGATGCAACAGTTCCTCCTTTACTTAAACCAGATGGCTCAGTCACTCACTGTCCAAAGGAAAAGGCAACCCTTTTGGCTGATGTTTTTGACAGTAAACAGAGTAATGAAAAACTTGAACTTCCTCATTCCTGTTTTCCTGAGGCTAAACTAACTAGTTTAGCTTTTCGATCTCGTGAGATTAAAGCTCTGTTGATGGACCTTGATGCTTATGGAGGTGTAGACCCAAATGGTATTTTTCCTTTGTTTTTTATAAAGACAGCAGATTTCTTAGCTCCAAAGTTATCTGTTATTTTGCGCAAGTTAGCAAGAAGAGGAGCTTTTAGCACTAGTTGGAGAATTGGTAATGTTACTCCTCTATGTAAATGTGTTTGTGGTAGCTCAAATCCCACTGATTACCGCCCAATTTCCATAACTCCCATATTATCTAAAGTTTTTGAACGTCTTCTGGCAAAACGTCTTAATAGGTTTGCTGAAGGTAATCATCTCTTCCCTAGTTTGCAATTTGGTTTTCGTAAAGGCCTTGGAGCATGTGATGCCCTTCTTACAATCTCCAATGCTGTACAGAAATCCCTTGATTGTGGTCGGGAAGTTCGTATGATTGGCCTTGATTTTAGTGCTGCCTTTGACCGTGTTAATCATGAGGCCCTTGTTTTCAAACTGAAACAGTTGGGAGTGGGTGGGTCGTTTCTTAGCATTATTATTGATTTTTTAAGTAATAGATCTCAAAGAGTTGTTGTTGATGGGCACCATAGTGATTATAGGAATGTGATATCCGGTGTTCCACAGGGTAGTGTTCTTGGCCCATTACTTTTCATACTATATACACATGACATGTGGTTTGGCCTAGAAAACAAGCTTGTTGCATATGCAGATGATGCTACTCTCTTTGCATCAATTCCATCCCCTGAATGTAGATCTAGGGTTGGTGAATCCCTTAATAGAGATTTAGCTAGAATTAGTGCATGGTGCAAATTATGGGGTATGAAGTTGAATCCTAACAAAACTCAAAGTATGATTGTAAGTAGGTCAAGGACGGTGGTTCCTCAACATCCGGATCTCAGTATTGATAATGTTTCTTTAAATATGTATGACTCTTTCAAAATTTTAGGTGTGATTCTCGACAGTAAATTTACTTTTGAGAAACATATAAGGTCTGTGTCTTCTTCAATTTCACAAAAAATAGGCTTATTGAGAAAGTCTTTCAAGATTTTCGGTGATCAATCTATTCTGAAGAAGTGTTTTAATTCTTTCATTCTACCTTGTTTTGAGTATTGTTCTCCTGTCTGGTGTTCAGCTGCTGATTCTCATCTTAATTTGTTGGACAGAAACTTACGGTCTATTAAATTTCTTATTCCTGATCTAGATATTAATCTCTGGCACCGTCGTTCAATTAGTTCATTATGTATGTTGCATAAGATTTTTCACAACTCTGACCATCCTTTACATTCAGATCTCCCTGGACAATTCTATCCTGTTCGTAATACTAGGCAGGCAGTTAATTCTAATAGCCAGGCCTTCTCCATCACGAGGCTCAATACTACGCAGTACTCTAGAAGTTTTATTCCAGCTGTGACCAAGTTGTGGAATGATCTTCCTAATCGGGTGGTTGAATCAGTAGAACTTCAAAAGTTCAAAGTTGGAGCAAATGCTTTTTTGTTGACCAGGCGGACATAGTCTTTTTATAGTTTATTTATGACATATTTGTTTTTGATGTTGTTGATAGTTTATTATATGACATGTCTGTTTTGACGTTGTTTCTTATTTTAGAATGATTTATTGTTAATTTGTTCTCTTCATTTATTTATTTCCTTATTTCCTTTCCTCACTGGGCTATTTTTCCCTGTTGGAGCCCCTGGGCTTATAGCATCTTGCTTTTCCAACTAGGGTTGTAGCTTGGATAGTAATAATAATAATAATAATAACCAACCAGAGCAGGATTTTTAGAGGAATTGTTAATTTCTCCAAGAGTTTGTAAATCCTAACAGATCAATATCCCCACAGAATATGCTAAGCTCAGGGGAACAGATTTCTCATCCATGATGCAGAATTCACCGATTAATGTAGATCAATTAATAAATAATAACAAGCCAACATTGTCCTCGCACCGTTCTGCGAATGGACAACAGGTATCACCAACTCCTTTAACTTTCAAAGTTATATTATTCCACAGTGAGATCCCATAGTGAGTCGGGGCTACAAGTAACACCCGAAGACTCAAGTGGTAAGTTTCCTCCAGAAAAGAAGCTATTAAAGTTTCACCTGGAAAATCATCAACACTTCCAGACTCCTCGCAAGGGGTTAAAGTGTAAAAATATCTGAAAGATTGGTCATGTGCTCCTAGTGCTGATGCAAGTTTTTCCATGCGTCCGGAGATACACAAATGACCTGTGCGTCCCTCCGGTCGCAGGAATCGAGGATGTCAAGGTACCCGTTAGGGACAGTAGATCCCTAGATTTAACACCTGTAGGGGAATGCTGCACCTCCTGCAACATTACTGGATGAGGTAGCAGTTCTTCGGGGGAGATCCCAGGGCTATAGAATTTCTTCGCTCAGGGTATCATATCCTGTTCACAAGTTGTTGACCTACATTATCCCATACTCCGACTGACGATCCCATCGTTGTATTTGACGGGATCCCGAAAAGATCTGCTCTTGGAGAAAGAAATTTCACTGATGTTGGAGAATGAAGCAATAGAGGAAGTCTTACACAAGTCCCCGGGTTTCTTCTGCAACCTCTTCCTAGTGGAGAAATTGTCGTGAGGTTGAAAACCTGTTGTAGATCTTTCCTGCTTGAAGCAGTTTGTTCTTCAAACTCGGTTTGAGATGGAGACCTGCTGCACAGTGGCGCAGGCCATGCAAGATCAAGGAAGTACCTGCGTTTCATTTTCAGAGATTGAACTTAGGAGTTCAAGGTGCTATATGTCAGCCTGTCAACAGCCCCACAGACGTTCACTCTCCTGTTCACCCTAAGTCTCCTCATGGGCTCTCGCGACGGGAATAATGCTCTTGCAGTACTTAGACAACTGGCCACTACTGGCAGTCAAGATCTCGTCTTATCCACCAATTAGATTCTTCCCGAAATTTTCTGCGACCTGGGTATCCGGCTGTATTACGAGAAATCAAGACTTGACCCACAATGTCGTCTATGGTACTTGGGCATGAACATGGATACGGTCCAAGCCAGAGTATTTCCATCTTTAGACAGACCGTAACACCTTTTCTCCAGGAGTTCCTTCCAGCTCACTTCTAGCAGAAGCTTGTGGGTCCCCTTTCATGCATACAGAAACTGGTACCCTTCGCTCGGTACAGTGGCCACTAATGGTCGCAGACCTCAGACTCACTATCGGCCCTTTGGAAGATCCCACGAGACAGGAGAACAGATCTCTCGGGGTGTTTAGAGGAGGGGGATCTGATAGCACCTTTACTGATTCCAACTCTATTGTAGACTTCTGAATCATTTCAGATGCTTCTCGAAAAGAAGGAACAAATCTCATGACTATGGTCACAGGAAGACAAGTCGTTCCACGTAAATTGTCTGGATCTCAAAGCAGCGCATCTCGTGTTACTCTGCTTTACAGAAGCGATCGAAAGTCACTCGGTAGTGTTGATGAACGACAACACAACCGTAGTGACTTTTGTCAACAAGCTGGGGGCTCGGTATGCCAGATCCTCTGTCAGTTGGCAGTAGGGATGCAACACTAGCACATGTAAATACCATTCATCTCTCAGGTCAATTCATCCCATGGTAAAAGAATTTGATAGACAATATGATCCGACTAGTTGTCGATACTGTAATTGGTTCAGAATTGTCTGTGGATTATCTAGTGGCGAAGAGTCTGCTGAATATGCGAGCTTCCCTGACCGTAGACATGTTCGCCGCATATCTGAACAACAATCTACCAGTATATTCTTCTCCAGTCCTGGATGCAGCAGCAGTAACAGAAGACTGTTTTCCGACACTCTTAGGACAGGATGGCGTCTATGCATTTCCTCTGTTCTGTCTGATCCTTCAGGTCTTGAACAAGATCAGGTTGTCACAAAACCGAAGAGTAACGCTAATCGCGCCAAGGTGGCCACAAGTGGATTGGTACCTGGACTATTCTAGATCTTCACACAGAAGTTCCAAGAGAATTCCCAGATTGGTCAAACCTTTTATGTCAACCTCATGCGAAAGTTTTACGAAACGGCTCACTGCTCGTCTCTTCACGGTTGAGGGTTATCCAACACCACCTCCGAAAGAAAGGCTTTTCGAGACTGACTACGGAGCACTTCAGGATACCTCCGCAAGTCCTCCGCAGCGATCTATCAGGCAAAGTGGTCACTTTTCTGTGATTGGTGTCATAGATGCGGAGGGAGAAACTAATGTCAGTCACAGCAGTAAAAGGCTATCGCTCAGCCTCGAGCCAGGTCTTCAGACTGAAGGGAATTGATCTCTCCTCCTTGTGGGAACTCTCGGCTTTATTCAGAAGATTTGAGCAATCTTGCCCACCTCGGGAACTTGAACTCCCGTCCGGGAGTGTGTTGAAGGCTTTAAGGTCCTAAAGTTGGTACCCGACGAACCGCTATGCAAAGCAACAAACAGGGACCTAACATTGAAGATAAGTGGTTCTCTTAGCTCTTTCATCATCAAAGAGAATGAGTGAACTACACAGTCTCTCTCACTTGGTGTCACAATCTGGGTGTTTAAAAGATTTGTCTTTTTTACTTTTGTGCCGAACCAAGACCCAAAATCCATCATTGACTGATGAGAGAGTTGTCTCCCTTATGATTTCAGCAATCAGGGAGGTAACTGATGATCATGACAGTCTTACTTTGTCCTGTAACTGTAAGGGCAGTCCATCTTTATCTAAAGAGGCCCTCACCCTTTCGCCCTCTCGTCCCTAACTTGTTTGTAAGCACAGGTCGAAACAAGTAGGGAGTAACCGAGAACACCATCTCTTTCTGCTTATGAGAGGCTATCATGAGAGCATACAAATCTTTGGAAAATGTGTCGACTGGGGTCCCTCCCAAGGCTCACGGCATTCGTAGTATTGCCGCAACTTTAGCATTCCACAAGAACCACTCACAGGTGCGTAATGTTTGGTTCTCTAAAGACAGATTATCTTCACAGCTCCAGTAATTAAAAGGTACCCATAGATCTCTGAACGCATTTTCCTTGTCACATCGACAGTTATTTTCAGCATTATTGTGGCATGAGAATGCAGTAGAATGAAAGGGGCTTCCTTCCTCTCTTCAGAACCTTCCTTCCTAGGGAGTACCTACACTGATAGCCACTTATACACGTAAGAAAACGTCTGTGACATTACATATATGTGATATATTTCAAATGAAGAAGTTGTTCTTACACAAATCTCCAACTTGCGTTATGGCTTTGACAATTACTAAATTTTTTGAGCCTGACGTCATGACTTTATTTATCATACGAGCCGGTCATGATAGTCGTTATTTTATCCTGTGTCAAGGGCCAGACAGACTCCCTAACATTGTCTCATAGGTACTGATTCCCACCAAAAGGAAGACGCCCATAATTGACGAGGGTTTGTATGAGTAATTTGTATTTCTCCTAGGTATACAAACCCATTTATTTATGTTTCACGTCTCATCCACCGGCAAGTCTTAACCCAGAGTAAAGTGAGGAACAAAGCCGTAAGCTCCGATGCATCTACCCAGCACGAGTAGGAACAGAGGGTGACCATACATTGTTGCCAGACCCACAGGACTTCTTAAATTTTAGTCATAGCAAAAAAATAAGAGAGTAAGCCCCTTTTAAATGATTCAGGTTTTGTATAGCTAGGAAAAATACAAATTACTTTAAAGAATTTTAGCTTTTGTAAGTCCACCATTAAGCCAGGTTTTTTTTGGTGTGATTTTAGACTAGGCGAACGTTGTGTGAAGATCTACTGTAGGTAAGGTCCTGATTTGTTTTAGATTTACCAGAGGCTAAGCAAGGTGTGGTGTCTCCAACCAGGAGTTTCCTGGAGACAGAAATTGGTCTCTTGTGCAGAATGGAGGCAAAATGCACATTGCTTTACAGTACAGTAATTTAACGCTCGTACTTTAGTGTATAAAGGCAAACAAGTTGAACAACTTGATAATGGTCACCATTGTCCTACAGTTATTGAGGCTTCTTTAACCTTAGTATGGTTGATGCCTTATATTGCTTTTTATTTTTCAATTCACGCAACGCTCGGATTTAGTAACGCAATCATAATAAGATAAGTTATTCAACTTTATTGCCTTTTTCAAAGTATAAAGTGCGTTAAAAGAGCGCTACTGTATATGCACTAGTTTTTTATATATACAGACAGTCCCCAACTTACGAACACAATAGGGACCGAGAGTCTGTTCGTAAGTCGTTTTGTTCGTAAGTCGTTAGTGTTAAATTTTGGTCTGGAGTAAGCGTAACCTAACTCAGATGTCTACGATTTTCAGCAGTAGAAGTCAACAAATAGCCCCATTTCATATAAAATAGGTTGTTACAAATATTTTACTTTATCATATTACAGTAGTCTGTATAATACTGTAAAGTTCAGTACAGTATGTTGTTTTATTATCCTGTACTGCACACTACATAATGGAAACTTGCACAAAAAATCGGCCATACATATGCACTGCATTTCTGAATCAGATAACTTTTAAGTAAAATCGTAGTAAATATAGTGTACTGTACATTTAGTACAGTACTGTACATTAATTCCTTTTTAAATAAATGTACTGAAAGATATTTTATTGTTCCATTACCTAATTTTTTTTGCTAGAAACTTACGTAAACAAGAGGCCATTTGCATTATGTACTGTACTGTAACGTTACCTTTTTACGCTTATCAAATCAGCTGACTTGTACCGTACTGTATTTACTGTATGTAACAGTACTGTGCATTTAACTGCTTCATGGTTGTTTTGCTATTGTTAAATAAAATGCAGAAGGTTAGTTTACTGAGTTGTTTTATTTTAATTTTGACCGACGGAATCATTCTTTGTAGAGTATACGTCACGTATCTTGTGACGTCATGTATTTGGCGGAAGAGCGCTGACAAACCGAATGATTTTCTTTCATTATGTTGCCGAGTAATCTTATTACAGCATTCCTATAATCGAAACACCGAGTAACGATATCAAGTGTTTTAGTGGTCTGTATCATTAGTTATGAGATTAGTACAACTTACCGTAAAGTTAAGAAAAAAAAAATCTGATGTTATATTTCTTCTGGCGGAAGGCGAGAGGCAAAGCAAGTGATTTTCTTCCGATCCGTTACTATTCCCATAATCGAAACATCGAATAAGGATATAAAGAATTTTTTAATATTTTTCGAAGAAATATGAAGACTTAACTGCATTAAAAATCAAAATACGGAGAGAGAGAGAGAGAGAGAGAGAGAGAGAGAGAGAGAGAGAGAGAGAGAGAGAGAGAGAGAGAGAGAGAGAGAGAGAGAGAGAGAGAGAGAGGGGGGGGGGGTTGCGTATTCCGTTTATAACTAATAATAAGGTCTATCAACGAACCGTATGGAAAATGTGATACCCTATAATATATTAGCGCTGTTGTAATATGCACTATGAAGAGATTTCGAATATCAAGAAAATTATATAAATCAGTGTTATTCGTACTATATGTGCGCATAATCGTAATACTGCAGCGTCACCTTGAGATCAGCTGATCTCCCAACCAAAAGTAAATCAAAAGTAATTGTTGATTATTGAAATGCTCAAGAAATTAAAAAAAAATATGAACGTGCTTTAATAAACCATACTTAAACACAATAATGTCAAATGAAATATGAAGGCTTAATATTGAACGAAAAATTGAATACTGTATGAAGCTTTAGAATTACTGTAACTACCCATATGCGATTGACAGAGCGAGCACACACACACACACAAAAAGAGCTACAACGATTTCGCATGATACCTAATAATAAGAACTGTAGGGAAACTGATTTTCTGTAACATTTTGGCGCTGATGTAATATTCATCTTGAAGATATTTCTAATATGTTAATAAATAAAAAAAAAAAAATGCCAAAAGTCTGATGACGTTATATTCTGACGGAAGGCGAGAGGCAAATCAAGTGGTTTTCTTCCGATCCGTTACTATTCCCTTAATTGAAACATCGAATAAGGATATAAAATTTTTTTTAATAATTTTCAAAGAAATATGAAGATTTAACTGCATTAAAAATCAAAATACGGAGAGAGAGAGAGAGAGAGAGAGAGAGAGAGAGAGAGAGAGAGAGAGAGAGAGAGAGAATTTAACTTGAAATGAAATCTACGGATGTTTACGAACATGTTTGGACTTCCTTCAATTTGTGTTCGTATGTACCGTTGTTCGTAACTCGAATGTTCGTAAGTAGGGGAGCATCTGTACAGTATTTGTAATCGGCCGTGATGTACGGCTCAGGATACACCTTGACAAACTTAATTCTAAAGTCAAAGCTCATTCCAGTTCTAAATGAAGTTTCTATATCAGAGGTCAGGCATTTAGAGTCAAAATTTACTGTATATATATATATATATATATATATATATATATATATATATATATACATATATATATATATATATATATATATATATATACATATATAAATATATATATATATATATATATACATATATAAATATATACATATATATATACATATATATATATATATATATATACATATATATATATATATATATATATATATATATATATATATATATATATATATATATATATATATATATATACAGATTAAGGGAGGAATGTAGATGCATTGATTGCGTGACACAGAGTAAGGGAGGAATGTAGGTCCGTTGATTGCGTGTCACCGAGTAAAGGAGGAATGCAGGTCCGTTGATTGAGTGTCACCGAGTAAAGGAGGAATGTAGGTCCGTTGATTGAGTGTCACCGAGTAAGGGAGGAATGTAGGTCCGTTGATTGAGTGTCACCGAGTAAGGGAGGAATGTAGGTCCGTTGATTGCGTGACACAGAGTAAGGGAGGAATGTAGGTCCGTTGATTGCGTGACACAGAGTAAGGGAGGAATGTAGGTCCGTTGATTGCGTGACACAGAGTAAGGGAGGAATGTAGGTCCGTTGATTGCGTGACACAGAGTAAGGGAGGAATGTAGGTCCGTTGATTGAGTGTCACCGAGTAAAGGAGGAATGCAGGTCCGTTGATTGAGTGTCACCGAGTAAAGGAGGAATGTAGGTCCGTTGATTGCGTGACACAGAGTAAGGGAGGAATGTAGGTCCGTTGATTGCGTGACACAGAGTAAGGGAGGAATGTAGGTCCGTTGATTGAGTGTCACCGAGTAAAGGAGGAATGCAGGTCCGTTGATTGAGTGTCACCGAGTAAAGGAGGAATGTAGGTCCGTTGATTGAGTGTCACCGAGTAAGGGAGGAATGTAGGTCCGTTGATTGCGTGACACAGAGTAAGGGAGGAATGTAGGTCCGTTGATTGCGTGACACAGAGTAAGGGAGGAATGTAGGTCCGTTGATTGCGTGACACAGAGTAAGGGAGGAATGTAGGTCCGTTGATTGCGTGACACAGAGTAAGGGAGGAATGTAGGTCCGTTGATTGCGTGTCACAGAGTAAGGGAGGAATGTAGATGCATTGATTGTGTGACACCGGGTAAAGGAGGAATGTAGATCCATTGATTACGTGTCACAGAGTAAAGGAGGAATGTAGATCCGTTGATTGTGTGACACCGGGTAAAGGAGGAATGTAGATCCATTGATTACGTGTCACAGAGTAAAGGAGGAATGTAGATCCGTTGATTGTGTGACACCGGGTAAAGGAGGAATGTAGATCCATTGATTGCGTGTAATTTGCTTTCGTATCTTTTGGTTACAGCTATTCATTGTTTTGTTCTTTATCAATATTCTATTGATTTTAAAGGTTAGACTGGCTACCAAAAACAAATCCTTTCTGTACTAAAACTTTCTTATTGTTTCCTGAAAGCTATGTAAGAAACACTCTAAGTAGAAATAAAAAGACTTTAAAAGAAGGACCAGTTATGATAAACTACAAAATACTCTATTGTTTATTTCAACATCTGTAAAGTATTTTAAAAGCATGTTGAAAAAAAAACTTGTGTATACTCCTGTTATACAGGACCAGATAAAGTAAAGTATTTGATGTGGTTTGAAACAGAAAATACAAATTTTTATATATTTGAAATTCTTTTCCAGGAATGCCACTGTGGCAGGCGAAGTGAAGTATTTTTCCTGCGTACATTTGAGACACGCCGCTTTGGAACAGAATAAGACATGCCTTCGGGCCTACCTGTAAGTATGGGATATATTTCCGTGAATAGAATTGATGTTCATACAATGTACATTACTGTAGTAGCATTATTTTATGAAATAAGAGTTGTTCTTACTCGGCGGTGTAATTCGAAAACTGTGACACTCGGGCCGGAAGTGTAGGGTCCTGTTCAGTAAGCACAGCGCCCTCATGGGACAAAAGAGCGTCTCTCGCCATTATTTAAAGGACTAGGGTTTGTGTGGCTAGGACTCTTGGACAGAAGGGAAATTAAAACTAACCTTAAATCTTGCTTGAGGGTACACTCGAGCGCACTATTCTCTCGTTTCTCTTCCTCTGTTATTTTTCAGTTTTTATAGTTTGTATATGAAAGATTTATTTTAATGTTGTTATTGTTCTTAAACTTCTCTTGTAGTTTTTCCCTATTTCCTTTCATCATTGAGCTATTTTCCCTGTTGGAGCCCTTGGGCTTATAGCATTTCTGCTTTTTCAACTAGGGTTGTAGCTTAGCCAGTAATAATTAATAATAATAATAAACAATCAATATTAAAAAGAAACTCCAACAATCACACTTATTGCTATAATATTTATAACTAAATCAATTAGATAAAGCAACAATATTCAAATGAACCAACAAAAACATTAACAAAACTGAAAACTAAAACTATAACCGCAACTGGATAATATATAAGTATGTATGTGTACTTTATATACTGTATATAGTAATACAGATACCGTTGTCCAGACGAACTAAGCCGAACTGTCTTTAACGGCACAGCCACAACTCTGTGGCAAATAGAACACTCTCGGGCAATCTGGCACAACTGCCTCAGTTAATCGGTATTAATCATTATCGTCGTCATCATCCATCCAGGAGAAATTATTTATACAAGCCAGGTCATCAAAGGTTATACAATCCTCAAGAACAGTCTAATAAATGTCACTTATGATAATCCTGGCCAGCAATAATTAGAATTTAAAATGCAAAGAAAAAACACGTACGGACACTCCTAGCCAACTAAACTTATCTTACTATAATCAAAGATAAATAATAAACTATCTATCATTCACAATCACCCCAAAGGCAAAGAAAACAATTCTGTACTTACCAATATAATAGATAAACACTTCCAAAGCTGGTAGAAAAAAGGATGAATCCAGTATATGAACACACAACTGCCTCTGGCTGTAGTCAATAAAAGAAAACCTTTGCTCAAGACATTCACTACTGGTCTAAACTAGCTACAAGAAGTAAACAAACAACCTTAATTATACCAGCAGTCTTTCTCACTACAAACAGTCGTTACACTAATTACCTCTCTCTCTCTCTCTCTCTCTCTCTCTCTCTCTCTCTCTCTCTCTCTCTCTCTCTCACAAAAATATTTGGCAAAAAAAAGAAAAAATAGAAAAAAATAACATAAAAAGTTGATCCTCCACATACCTCACCTCCCCTTACTTTGCCAAATCCTTCTGTCACAAACACTTTTTTTTTTTTCCCTTACCCAATCATATTCGGGAACAGGACCTTTGCTTCGAGTAACTGGGCCTTCATTTACTCTCTCTTTTACTTCTTCCATATCGCTATCATTCATTGTATTATTAAGATTCCCATCTATACTTCTATCATCCAGTTTATCATGCACTATCCCATCTACCTCATTCTCGTGCACTAACCAATGCTTGTAAAGTACGCTTAATTTACAGTCTTTTTAACTGACGAAAGCCAAGCAACATATACTGCTGTGCTTGACCAATTGAAAAACTTAATAACTCCAGAAACCTTCTTGGTTGATTTTAAAATAGCTATGATTAATAATCTGCACACAGTTTTTCCTCAAACTCAAGTGTTGCTTTTTTCACTTGAGTCAAAACATCTACAGAAAGATATAAATTCACAGGTTTCAGCTGCGGTATCAAAATGATAAAATAGAGTTTTCTGTCAAGATGAAAATGGTAGCTGCCATTCAAAGGCTTAAAGGCCGTTCGTGAATGGCAGAGGTGAGGGACAGTGACATTGCCCTATCAAGCAGGACAATGCCATAGAGACTGACCATATATATATAATATGATCAGCACCCAAGGCCCCTCTCCAACCTAGCTAGGACCAAGGAGGGTCAGGCAATGGCTGCTGATGACTCAGCAGATAGAGCTATAGGCTCCCCCAAATCCCCCATCCTTAGCTCACAAGGATGGTGAGGTTGCAGCAACCAAAGAAACTAATGAGTTTGAGTGGGACTCCCCAGTCTGGCGTTCACCAGTCAGGGATGTTACCACATCGGCCACCACAATTGCTTTTGTTCTATCTCATGATGTTGAAAAGGCTTTTATTATTATTACAAGCTAGGCTATAATCCTAGCTGTCCTTTGGAGTGGTTGCCCTCGGGGGAATAATTGTCCTAGACTCGACAGTTAGATGCTCCTACCAATATGTGCAACAGCAGTTCTAGCTTTGCCCAAGTAAATCTTCTGTTAAAGGACTGAGGTTTGTATAGTTGGGAAAATTACAAATTACTTTATATTTATGATATTTTCACTTCCCATTGTGGTCAAACTTGGACTCCCAAATGGTAGACGATGTTGTGAGGTTGCTACCAATTGGTTCATAAAAATAACAAAAGATGTATTTGATATTGATGCGAAGTGGAAACTTATGTCCGTTATAGAAGTTATAAATTAGTAAATATCTTAATTGTTGTAAGGAAACATTTCTTACCCTTTTATCAAAAAGAGGTAAAAGGGTGAATTTTTTTTTGTATCTGATATAGAAAATTTCCAGCTTGTAGTAATGAGTCAATATGGGTTTTTTTTAACATGATTCAAGACAGTATGAAAAGTTCAGTACTGTAGTCCCTAACTTCCAAGGAGTTTTAGGTGTCTGGTTTTCTGCTCAGCACTTTCAGTGCACCTGATTTTGAGTGCTATTGGCATTACCTGATGGTCTTTGAAGTGTCCTTGCAACCCCCCTAGACTGGACCTCCTTTTTAGCCTTCTACCTCAAGTCTATCGTCGCCTCCTTTCTACCGTCCAATCTCTGCCATGTTCAACAGTTTCAACTCGGCAGTCAGGGGCTTTACTTGCCCCCAGTGCTAAGCCACTTTATGGGGTCCTATGACTGACCGGACTGTACTACATTGGATTCTTTTCTCTGGTTACGGTTCATTTTCCCTTTTCCTACACATGCACACTGAATAGTCTGGTCTATTCTTTACAGATTCTCCCATCCTCATATGCCTGACAACACTAAGATTACCAAACAATTCTTCACCGAAGGGGTTAACTACTGCACTGTAATTGTTCAGTGGCCACTTTCCTCTTGGGAAGGGTAGAAGAGAGACTTTAGGTATGGTAAGCAGCTCTTCTAGGAGAAGGACACTCCAAAATCAAACCATTGTTCTCTAGTCTTGGGTAGTGCCATTTTCTCTGTACCCTTCTATATAATTTCTCTTCCTCTTCTTTTGTTAAAGTTTTTTATAGTTTATATAGGAGATATTTATTTTCATGTTACTCTTCTTAAAATATTTTATTTACATTTTTCCCTTTCCTCACTGAGCTATTTTCCCTGTTACGATAACTGTATTTTGAATATGTTAAGTGATGATTTTGTTCCAAATTCAGAAGATGCCAGTGTCGTCCGTAAAAATTGCAACGTGTAGTGTATGAAAAAATCATAGAATTGATCACAGTATTTGACGGTTTACTATACATAGTTGCAGTATTTGACTTTACTTAAGTGGTCGTAGTATTTACCCGTATGAATATTTGCCTGCATTTAAATGGTTGTGATATTTGCCTGTTTAAAATTTACAATAATGTTGAAATTCCTTCCAGATTCAGTGGTTCAATAAATACAACAAAAATCTGGCGAATTACATGAGGTCCCTCGGAGAAGGTTGTGGGTTGGATCTCACCCAAGACATAAAGCCTCCCAAAAATTTATACATTGAGGTAAGCACAATATTTTCTTCCTTATATATTCATGCATTTGAAGTACTGTAGTATGGTATAAATAACCTTGCATTTAACCCTTCTACCCCCAATGGACGTACTGGTACGTTTCACAAAACTCATCGGTTAACCCCCATGGACGTACCGGTACGTCCTTGCTAAAAACTGCTATTTGCATTTTTTTTTTTCATATTTTTGGTAATTTTATGAGAAACTCCAGGCATTTTCCAAAATAATAAGACCAACCTGACCTCTCTATGACGAAAATTAAGGCTGTCAGCGCAATCTAAAAAAAATATTGCAAAACGTGTTTGGCAAAAAAAAAAAAAAAAAACGGTTGGGGGTTAAGGGTTGGAAAGTTCCAAATAGCTTGGGGGTAAAAAGGTTAAAATCATGATAATGATTTTCAGTTTTATCAGATGTTCAAACTTACAGCAAATGTTTATTTTTTTTTTTTTGTGTTGAACAGGTTGATAAAGTCTCTCTTCATGGTTTACATGACAGATTTATTTTAATGTCACCAATCTTTAGATATTTCATATTCATTATTTCTCTTACAGTTTGTTCATTTCCTTTCCCTGTTAGGTTTTTTCCCTTTTGGAGCCTTTGGGCTTATACCATCCTGCTTTTCCAACTAGGGTTGTAGCTTAGCTAGTAATAATTAATTTTAGGTTAAGGCAGAATTATAGTGTGTTTACTTCCGGTTAGACAAAATATGTCCCCCTTCATTCTCAGTTCTGGACTTTCTTCCTGATGTTAATTCTATTTTTTTCTAAACGAATACAAACTGTATTTGTTTTTATATGAATGCAAACTTTCATTCGTTAATAGAAGTACTGTATAACAAAGCGGGAACTTGGATGTTGAAATGTATAGTGAGGTGGTGGTAGCATGGCTGTGAGTACCGACAAGTAACTACCGACATAAATCTCTATCTCTAGTATTGGCTGTTTTGAACATTTTCTGATTTTTCTTATCAGAAGCGTTTGCCGTCTGCTTATGGTGGAAACCCCACGTGCCGACATGTGGGTCTGCCCTGATAAACCTGCTGGCTTGCTGTTGGCCCCATCTCTTTTGTCCTTTTTTGCAGGGGGCATGATTGCCCACAGTAATCCCCCTGTGATGAGTGTAGGTCATAGCCTCCTTTTATATTGGTTTGATTACAGTTGAAGGAAAAAGAAGTCTAAAAGAGAAATTGTCTTTAGTGGCAAATTTGTTTAAGCTGTTCCCAAAGAAGCTTTTTAGCTCTTTCTCTCCCCACCGGCACTCAGACTGGTGCACTTTTCTTTATAACCTAACCTAACCGTAGAGCCAAGTCCTCCATAGGAAAACCAACTAAGGTAGGAGACCTCAATTTGCCCACAATCCAGGTTCCTGAAGTAAGACTATCCACTCCCCTCTGTGAAGGTAATATCCTTCCACTTCCTCGTCAATGTTCTCCATCGTTTATGAGGACGACACTTGCCGAGCTCGGACCACCTGTCCTTTATTCTAGACGGCCTTGGCTCAGTCCTCTTCAAATAACGTCGTAGTGCCCTTACAGGACAGAAGAAAATCATCCTGATCTCTGGTCACTTCTTTTAAGGAGATTTGTGTCATCATCATTCCTCTGCTAGTGTGAAGGATGAGCTCGCTAGTTGGCCGAAATTCTACAATCACTCTGCTGGTTGTCATTGTTGATGTATTTTCTCTTGAGCTATTAGAAGAAGGTGGTGGGCAAGGGGAGCTTCCTTCGTGACAACTGAGGGTGTATGTACTCATTCCTGCACGGGACCAAATAATGGTGGCAGGTTTGTGAGCACATGTACTCAATACCAGATTCGTGAGGGATGCTGGTTGTGTAAATGTGACGAGAGGTTCGGCAAACGATCGGTCGTGACAGGTGGCGGCTGCTTTACTGGCGCAGCTGGTGTCCCATCCGATAACTCAGCATCAGAGGTCGATGAATGGGATGGAGGGTGCCATGCTTCTTCTACTTGCCAGAAGTCAAAGTCTAGGATATCCTGGTCGGTGGTGAAGGAACGACAGAAGAGACCCGAAGATCTAATTCAGTAAGCAAGGAATCTAACAGTCGCCATGTCCTGTGCTCCTTCCGAAGCAGATGTCCTGGATGTTAGAGCATCTGCTAACACCTCCAGCAGCTTTTCTGCTGATGGGTCACCATCAATGCCCAAGGAAGGCCAAAACCTCCAGTGGTCCGTGCTCAGGAAGTGTCGGACCACTGGAAGTTTTGGCCTTCCTTGGGCATTGATGGGGGTGACCCATCAGCAGTAAAGCTGCTAGAGGTGTTAGCAGATGCTCTAACATCTGCTTTGGAAGGAGCACAGGACATAGCGACCGTTAGATTCCATGCTTACTGTATTAGATTTTCGGGTCTCTTCTGCCGTTTCTTCACCACCACCTGTCAGTGACGCAAGTCTTGAAGGCTAGATTATGTTAACAGCAGACGACCTTCAGCACCCCACTGCTTTCGGAAATATACTCGCAGGTCCCAGGACACTTTTACCTTTGGGCTGCTGGTAGCCGCTCAACTGGTAGTGTAGCGAACCCTCACAGGACAAGAAGCATCTAGTCTAAGATGGCGGTTGCAATATAAGTCCTAACATCAAAGGTATAAATGTCTGCCTCTTTTTCCTCTTTTCTTTCCTTTCTCTTGGGGTGCAATGGTTGTGCCGTCATTTGCTGTATCGTACGTCTGATGCAGGCAAGCCTCTCAACAGGGCAACTTTTCAATACATTTTGAGTGTAGAACTATATTCCCTATTCGTCAATAAGACATTCGTGCATTTGATGACTTTATTTGAGGTACATGCAACGAATGTTTGAAGCTGAAAAAATAAATGTACGTAATTACACACTTGTAATGGTTATAAAATTAAATAGGCTACCATACCTGTGATAGGCCATCCTGCTACATACATATCTATACATATAAATATGACCTTCCTGTGACATTCATGGATATGGGATATGCACTGTCATATATATTAATCTATGTATGTACACTGTGATGCCAGCTTATATTTACTGCCAGACCTCCATGAAATTACTCATTGGGAGAACTAAAATATGCCCATGATTAGCCTATCCAAATGTGTGACTCTCATGAGGCTGCTATGTAGCCCGCAATATAAATAAAACATGATGCCCCCTCTGGGTTCATAATAATGATGCACCCTCTTACACTATTACTTACAAATAAATCAAGATAATATTCATAAGATCATTGTAGTATAACAGTTCCAGTAGCTGAGGCTTCCCTTGCGAATCTGTTTATATCCCTGTTTACCTTTTGTGCCCCCAGGTGGCGAGCATGCCGCTTGGCCGCCAGATTTGACCTGCCCTAACTCATTATTCCACACCTATCCTCCTTATGAGGGGGAGGATGGACAGCTTTATACAAACCCAATATATATTTAGGACAACATAATCCTTTTCTGGATATTTGTTTCTCCATGATTGTATATCAAGTGGTGGCAGAAACCGAGTCTATCACCCAAGATAGCTTTTCCCCAGATTGTTAGAAGTTATCCGTTGAAACCTTTTACAAGTTTAAATGCTTTGACATCTCAGTATTTAAGCCATCCAGGTTAGTTATAGGAATTTCCTCCCTCTTTAGGAATGTCATCTATTAAAAGACTAATGTTTGTATTTGCGTAGGAACAAATTGCCAATTTCAAGACATTTTTAATTTTCTTGACTATGCAAACACGAGTACAAGTTTTACTTCCCGCCTGTGCTTCTCCACTAGTCCTGTCATGGGCACAGTGGCTACTCGATGGACTATTAGGGCTTAGTGGCTACTCGATGGACTATTAGGGCTTAGTGGCTACTCGATGGACTATTAGGGCTTAGTGGCTACTCGATGGACTATTAGGGCTTAGTGGCTACTCGATGGACTATTAGGGCTTAGTGGCTACTCGATGGACTATTAGGGCTTACCTGTCACCATTCAGTGATTACAACCATCTTGTTTTTATTTGAACAGGCAAACTTCCAGCTTCACCAAAACCATACTGCTATTAAAGAACTCAGGTTAATATAATTAGGAAATATACAAATGACTGGAAATTTAAGTTTTGGATACTCTTAAGAGTCTGTGTTACTTACCAGAGGTCCGATTCCCAAAAGCACCCCAGTAGTCTTATGTGGAAAGTGAAATTATATGAATGCTATATGTTTTGCGTGTGAAGCAGTTGTCTTAATCCACTTCAGTGATTACTACTTTTGTTTGGGTAATACTGTCATATATCTACTATCAGTACTTATCAATTTATTCACATTGAAAGGCACAAGACTGACAGTATTACTATCTGAAGGGCACAGTTTTTGCAAATATATATAGTGACATCCCAGTTTTTCTCAGCATACTCTTGATAAAAATACCCAATATCTAACTTGTAAATTCTATAGTATAGGTTATTATACAGCTTCTTACCTAATGGTATTCAAATATTTGGTAGCTCATTTAAGCTTAGAATGGTAAAGCAGGTTTTATATTTATAGTCCCTAATCTGGTTTAAAGGTTTTGTAGCTTTAACTACTGATGCTCTAGTTATAGTCGATTCTTTTTAGTGAGGCAGATTTGCACCGACTCGCAGGGGTGCCCTTTTAGCTCGGAAAAGTTTCCTGATTGTTGATTGGTTGGACAAGATAATTCCAACCAATCAGAGAGCAAGGAAATTTTCCGAGCTGAAAGGGCACCACTGCGAGTTGGTGCAAATGCGGCTCATTAAAAAAAATTGAGTATAGTTCCCAGGTATAATTTTCAAATGTATGAATGAATTTCCTATTGGAGGCAATATTAGGATACAGTATTGTACCGAGATTGTATTGACAAGGGCAAAATGCTTATGTCTTTAGGTTCAACTGGGCGGAGTTTCTTGGGTTCGACTTCTCTTGCTTGAGGGTACACTCTGGCACACTATTCTATCATATTTCTCTTATTTTTTTCAAGTTTTAATAGTTTATATATAAAAGATCTAATTTAATGTTGTTACAGTTTTCAAGATATTTGGATCGTTCATTACTTCTCTTGTAGTTTATTTCCTTGTTTCCTTTCCTCACTGGGCAATTTTCTCCCTGTTAGAGCCCTTGGGCTTATAGCATCCTGCTTTTCCAACTAGGGCTATAGATTAGCTAGTAATAATAATAATATTGTAATGCAAGACTTGCCTACTTGGAAAACACAGTTTCATTCATATTGTTTGTCCTCAGGTCTGATGCCTTCGGGATTACGGTGAGTTTGCAATCGAAGAAGGCGACACGGTCATCTTACAGAAGAATATGACGCACTACCTACTAATGTCTCACTGTCAATAGATGTTTTAGAATATTTGATGGGTCTTGATCTTTTACTTTTATTAGTTTTAAACAATTTTATAGTTCATAATGAACTTAAACCATGGTCTTTCTTGTCATAATTAAAATAAGGCAACTTTGTAATAAAACGTTAAACCTGAGAATATTATTTTACTGGAATAATTTCTTACATTAGATACTATTTTATATTTATTCACTTAATAAAGTAAAAGTAATGACTAAACGTAAGTGACGATGAGTTCATAAAATTATCTTCGTGCTCACGAAAGCAAATGATGGAACCTTTACCGATGATAATACAATCTAAGTATTATTTTGTTTATCTTTCTCAAAGATACTGTTTCTATCATCTTTAAACTGTTCTATCAAAGGTAAACTATTATAAAATAAAAGCTAACCTAACTATTCACATGGGTAAAAGATCCCATTAAGAACAAGGCTGAAGCCTAAAGTTTAAGCTGAAGCCTAAAGTTTAACGTAAAATTAAGCAGTAAATTTTATACATGAAATTCTTAAATCAAAATCGGTAACTTATTTAGTCTCTGCGGTACATTCCGAGTCCTGAGCTACGCTGCGAAGACATATCTTGGGTATCGTAGTCTTCTCTGCTAAGCCGATACGGGTCGGCAGGCGTCCTGCCGTAGGGGCCTGGCGGGGCCCTATAAGGATCCATCGCTGTTACACCATAAGGGCCCAAAGGATCTCTCCTGTACGCATCCATGGGGTCTCTGGCATACGGATCTCTGTTTCCTTGCATCTGGTCGTAGCCCGATCCGAGGCATTTGGGGCCTCCTGTCATCCATGGGATACTGGCCCATTAAGCTCCCAGATGCTTACCCCATCATGGATCTCGCTCCGCCGCCGTAGGATCTCCCGGCCGCGTACTCCGACCCCTCGTCGTACTGGCGACGCGGATTGACGTACGGCTGGTACATCTCCTTCCGGCATTTTCCCGACACGCTCTGCCAGGCGCCATAACCTGTAACCTGCGATGCATCGGCTTCGTCGCCACTTCCCTCGTCCTCCTGTTTGGGGAAAATTGGATCATTATTCATTCTTAATTTCAAAGTTAACAATTACACCTTTGGTGTAGAAGCTAAGTTTCTAGATATGATGACCAGCACTTGACAATAGTGAAAAGAAAACTACTCATGGTTATGATAAATATAAATTTTGCATTAAGTGGGAATTTATATTTAGGTTATAAACTGCTAGAAAAAAAAAGTGATAGTTAGACAATTACCTTATTAAATTTTCACTTAGAAATACCCTTACTTATGATTTTAATCAATAATGAAAGTTAAAAGAAAATAATCTCATGGTAGTATTTGCAAAACAATATGTTTCAACGACAGATTTTCATACAAACTCATAACCATAACCACATTAGGTTACTTGTCAAAATATATAAAGGGATTTTGACGAAGGAAAAATCTATTTCTGGGAGAGGAACCTGTGTCGCTCCATGAAATGCACCTTAAAGCACCATTTCTAAGGCATAAATACTGCTAAATATACATACATACATACATATACCAAAGGCACTTCCCCCAATTTTTGGGGGTAGCCGACAACAACAAGAAACAAAACAAAAAAGGGGACCTCTACTCTCTACGTTCCTCCAGCCTAACCAGGGACTCAGCCGAGTTCAGCTGGTACTGCTAGGGTGCCACAGCCCAACCTCCCACATTTCCACCACAGATGAAGCTTCATACTGCTGAGTCCCCTACTGCTGCTACCTCCGCGGTCATCTAAGGCACCGGAGGAAGCAGCAGGGCCTACCGGAACTGCGTCACAACCGCTCGCCATTCATTCCTATTTCTAGCACGCTCTCTTGCCTCTCTCACATCTATCCTCCTATCACCCAGAGCTTTCTTCACACCATCCATCCACCCAAACCTTGGCCTTCCTCTTGTACTTCTCCCATCAACTCTTGCATTCATCACCTTCTTTAGCAAACAGCCATTTTCCATTCTCTCAACATGGCCAAACCACCTCAACACATTCATATCCACTCTAGCCGCTAACTGCTAAATATACCAGAGAAAAAAAGTTGCATGGAATGCCAGGCATTAACCCAGCTCGCTCACTCAATGAGTGTCGGTATAGATACTGGGGCGTGATAGAACAACGACCATAGGTCCCTCACCAGTTAGACCTCTCCTACATCAACATCCCCTGGAATCAAATTATTTCACGGCAAAAAGGTTTTAATGGTCACTCAACAAGTTTGATTAGAAGACAAAAAAAATATACAAAATGAACTGTATGATGATAGTTGTCAAAACAAAAACTAAAAAATAGCTTGATGTTGAAAACTAATTAATAGACAATGTTGTAAAAACAGTTTATCACTATTTAAGTATTAAAAAAATGTTTGTAAAGAACGATGCAGTACTGGATCACAAAAGTATCCATAATGGCCTATCAAATTGATAATAATAATTTTAATAATAATACTAATTCTAATAATTTTAATAATACTTTTAATAAGACTAATTTTAATTATAATTCTAATAATAATAGGTTTAATAATTTTAAAAATAAATACTGATAAAATTACTACACTGTATTGGGTGATACCTACCCTATGGGATATTAACATTATCAAAACAAAATGATTATACAATTTTGACAAATATAATAAAAATAAAAAAAAGAGAAAGTGGATCAATATACTGCGAAAAAGAATGAATACAGAAGTCCCTTTCCATATCCCTGTTCTCCTGTCGTTCCCCAGTACATTGTGAATTTATGTATATAAGCAAATCTATAACATAGACTTCTATTAATATTGCGGGGTTTCTGAGTTCCTACAAACTCGTAGTCAATTCCAGCCACACAATAAACAATCAGTTTTACTTACAAATACAAGTATGCAAAAACAGTACCAAGCCAACTGAAACGAGACAAAAGGAAGCGGCCTTCGTGAGACTTACTTCGCTAAGACTTCGTGTCGAGTTCGGGCGGAAGAGGAGGGCGAGTCTTGAGTCCCCTCGCCAGCGGGTCGTCGTCTTTCGGCGTCCGAACTCTAAAAACGAGTCGCCTCCATAGCATTTCTTACGGAGAGATTTCTCCTGGATGCTCTCCACTTGGAAAAACACTTCAATCTCTTTATTTATAAGAAAAATACTTAAATCTCTGAATAGAAGACGACTCGATCTAAGATTTTTAAACGAAAAAGTTAAAAACCCAGGAGATAAAAAATGCTTTTATTTCCATTCAGTATTTCATCCTGTTAAAAGCTCTATGTATAAAATACTTCAATCTCTTTAGTGTAACATTTCTTAAAAATACACTAATGCTTTTTGCCTCCTTCAAGAAAAATACTTCAATCTCAATGTGATATTTATTAAAATACAATAATACCTTTTGCCCCCTTAAGAAAAATACTTCAATCTCAATGTGATATTCATTAAAATACACTTAATATTGTTCGACTCCTTTAAAAAAAAAACTTTAATCTCATTATGATATTCTTAAAATACATCATATTTGCCTCTTTTTAAATAAAATACTTCAATCTCTTGGTAATAAGATTTCTTAAAATACACAAATATCGTTTAAAAAAAATACTTCAATCTCTTAATAATTTTTTTTAAACATTTCAACTTCCATTTTAACAAAATATAACAAAAATATAAACCTAATTTCAGACATTGATTGATTGATAACTTTTCTGTCATATTAAAGAAAATCAGTTCCTTTTTTTTCACATTTATTTCCAAATGAGACCAAATCCCGGTCGGATATGAGGTTTTCAAAAACATATTCGACCTTTTCCCTTTATAATAATACATTAATATTCAGAATATCTGGCCTTTTCACTTCATAATACATTAATATCCAGACCTTCCAAAGGAAGAATACCTACGATAAAAATACTTCAATCTCTCACTAGAAAACGACGATTCAATTTCAATACTTTCGTATTGATAGATCACGATGAATTGATAATTGATTGATTGAAAGTTTTCTGGGATCCTGATACCTAAGGTCATTGGCCCCCATAGCATTTATTATATATGAAAAATGAAAGAGAATTCAATTAAAACCATAAAAGTTACAATGTCATTATACATACATACATCATATACCAAGGCACTTCCCCCAATTTTGGGGGGTAGCCGACATCAACAAAGCAACAAAAACAAAAAGGGGACCTCTACTCTCTACGTTCCTCCCAGCCTAACAAAGGACTCAACCGAGTTCAGCTGGTACTGCTAGGGTGTCACAGCCCACCCTCCCACATTATCCACCACAGATGAAGCTTCATAATGCTGAATCCCCTACTGCTGCTACCTCCGCGGTCATCTAAGGCATCGGAGGCAGCAGGGCCTACCGGAACTGCGTCACAATCGCTCGCCATTCATTCCTATTTCTAGCACGCTCTCTTGCCTCGCTCACATCTATCCTCCTATCACCCAGAGCTTCTATCATTATAAAAGTTTAAATAGTTTTCAGAAGACCTGTTGCTGAAGTAAATCTAAAAATGCCGCTCGCATAGTAGGACACATCACGTCCAAGAATCTTGGCAAGGATGAACCTGCCATCCTCACCTCGAGCCTCAAACAGATATCTATACAAATACCGATGAATTGATAAAGTATGGCCAGACATTACCATGCCTTTAGTACAGAAATTAACTCTGACATGCAGTTAAAGTACATTGTTATAACAGTAATGCATTTAGCACAGTTATTAACCCTTTTACCCCCAGGCTATTTGGAAATTTCCAACCCTTAAGCCCCATGGGGTTATTTTTTTTCAAGCACATTTTGCAGTATATATTTTTTAAATTGCTCTACCAGCCTTAATTTTTGTCATAGAGAGGTCAGATTGGTCTCATTCTCTTGGAAAATACCTGAATTTTCTCAAAAAAATTATCAAAAATATGAAAAAAATATTTTTTAAAGCATTTTTTTGCAAGGACGTACCTGTACGTCCATGGGGGTAAAGGGATGGCTTTTGTGAAACGTACCAGTACGTCCTTTGGGGGTAAAAGGGTTAAACTCACAGGAAGACGGCATCGTCGTAACGAGCGACTGTCACCCATGCGAAAAATGCTTCAATCTCTTTTTCATAATTTAAAAAGAAAAGTACTGTACTACGTTCCAAAGGTCATGTGAAAAACGACCTTCGGCATTTCAATAAGAAAAAAATCAATGAAATTAAATGAAAATATCTGTGACATCAAATCCTTTTTACAGTTCCAAAAACTTCTGACCAAAAGATTAATAAACTTCGAGAACCAGTTCATTTCCTTTCTTCACTGGGCTATTTTCCTTGTTGGAGCCTTTGGGCTTGTAGCATCTTGCTCTTCCAACTACGGTTGTAGCATAGCTAGTAATAATAATATTAACAACATCCAATAATAACCTTCTCCAGAACCTGTTCATTTCCTTTCCTCACTGGGCTATTTTCCTTGTAGGAGCCTTAGGGGTTGTAGCATCTTGCTTTTCCAACTACGGTTGTAGCATAGCTAGTAATAATAATATTAACAACATCCAATAATAACCTTCTCCAGAACCTGTTCATTTCCTTTCCTCACTGGGCTATTTTCCTTGTAGGAGCCTTAGGGGTTGTAGCATCTTGCTTTTCCAACTACGGTTGTAGCATAGCTAGTAATAATAATATTAACAACATCCAATAATAACCTTCTCCAGAACCTGTTCATTTCCTTTCCTCACTGGGCTATTTTCCTTGTAGGAGCCTTAGGGGTTGTAGCATCTTGCTTTTCCAACTACGGTTGTAGCACAGCTAGTAATAATAATATTAACAACATCCAATAATAACCTTCTCCAGAACCTGTTCATTTCCTTTCCTCACTGGGCTATTTTCCTTGTAGGAGCCTTAGGGGTTGTAGCATCTTGCTTTTCCAACTACGGTTGTAGCATAGCTAGTAATAATAATATTAACAACATCCAATAATAACCTTCTCCAGAACCTGTTCATTTCCTTTCCTCACTGGGCTATTTTCCTTGTAGGAGCCTTAGGGGTTGTAGCATCTTGCTTTTCCAACTACGGTTGTAGCATAGCTAGTAATAATAATATTAACAACATCCAATAATAACCTTCTCCAGAACCTGTTCATTTCCTTTCCTCACTGGGCTATTTTCGTTGTTGGAGCCTTAGGGCTTGTAGCATCTTGCTTTTCCAATTACGGTTGTAGCATAGCTAGTAATAATAATATTAACAACATCCAATAATAACCTTCTCCAGAACCTGTTCATTTCCTTTCCTCACTGGGTTATTTTCCTTGTAGGAGCCTTAGGGGTTGTAGCATCTTGCTTTTCCAACTACGGTTGTAGCATAGCTAGTAATAATAATATTAACAACATCCAATAATAACCTTCTCCAGAACCTGTTCATTTCCTTTCCTCACTGGGCTATTTTCCTTGTTGGAGCCTTAGGGCTTGTAGCATCTTGCTTTTCCAACTACGGTTGTAGCACAGCTAGTAATAATAATATTAACAACATCCAATTTGACTTTGCAGTACAGTATTTAAGGGCTTCAACAGAGAAAATATCGCAAGGAAAGGAAATAAGAAAACAGAGAGAACAGTATGCATGAGTGTACCCTCAAGTAAGAAAACTCTAAACCAAGACAGTGGAAGACCATGGTAAAGAGACTATGGCACTACCCAAGACTAGAGAACAATGGTTTGATTTTGGAGTGTCTTTCTAGAAAAGCTGCTTGTCATAGCTAGTCTCTCTTCTACTCTTACCAAGAGGAAAGTTGCCGCTGAATAATTACAGTCCAATAGTTAACCCCTTGAGTGAAGAATTGTTTGGTAATGTAAGTGTCAGATGTATGAGGAAAGTGAAAATGTGTAACTAGGCAAGAAAATTCTGTGTATGTGTAGGCAAAGGGAAATTGAGCCGTAACCAGAGAGAAGGATCTAATGTGGTATTGTTGATCAAACAGTAGGATACACAAGAACTTGCATCTGCTTGATTTGGGAGATGCAATGAGAAAATCACTTCAACAAGTTGATGGTAATAGGTAGAGCTTAGTAATGCCAAGGACGAGAGCATTTTAAAAAAAAATTCTTGGGTTGAGGCAATGAATTTATATAAATCTGAGGTTTCATATTGATGTTTAGGTAAATTAGAAAAAAAAACCTTATTTGACGTTAAGTAAATACTTTATAGTATTCCTGTTCATGCTAGAAGTTCCTTGATATTTTTCTATGTTGAAGGTAAGTCGAGTAGAAATTATCATGTTGTATTATGCTCTTATTTACAGGGAGAGGAGACAATGTTGTTAATGCGGGAATCACACTATTCATTTCTTGCTCTAGGTTCCCGCCAACCTTCAGCCGATGCTCGCGATCGAAAATGTTGTAGAGTCACACTACGATATCGCGGTTCGTGGAGCAAATAGGATAAAGTGTTAAACAAAACCGATCAGCTATCATCCTGGCGCCCAAAAATTTTTCAACAGTTGCAGTAATATGTATTCTCGGAACATTATGTGAATTTAAGAATTCTACAATTACCACAGGATGAACAAAGCAGATTTTCATTATCTCTTCAGGCTTCTTGGACTCAAGATTGCCAAGCAAAAGCACGTCCTATCTGCAGCAGCCATCTTGTTTGTTTACATCCTAAGTCATGGTTCCAATATCTCGAGCAAAAAGCTCCCGGTTTCCCATTTTCGGCAGCAACGACTCGCTGCTGACGGAAAAAAGCCTACTGTGATTCCAGCTTAAGTCATCTAGAATGTGTGTAAATCCGGATGACAACTAGGTATCCAATGCATTATCTGGACCAGTTGAAATTTCAGTTTCCTTGCAAGTATAAAGCGAAGAATCGTAAGAGAATGAGGACAATATGTACTACCTTTGCAGATCACTACCCATGTCGCCAATCATCATGACATAAACACATCATGATGAAATATTATTTCTTGGCAATTACCAATATCATTTGGGCTTCTTAATTATATTGCTAGAAACGCTGCCTATAAAATCGCTGAGCTTGTAAACAAGAAGAGAATTTTCATTATTTTCACAAAGTGCTGTTAAACTACAATATTTTTCTTTGCAGTACTTAGTAAAATTAATAAAAATGCACTTAACTGCATGTTTACAAGCGCAGCAACTTTATTTTACAAGCAGTATTGCCAACAGTTTCTTTTGAGCTAATGACAGCGTTACCTGTTACAAATGTACAGCTTTCAGAGGTCTCCCTACCTTCCAAAGAAGTACAGTATACCGGAATTAATGAAGCCAGCTGTACCTTGCGATGCTGCTTCTGATAATGTTATTCACACACGAATGCCTAACAAAAAAGAATCTTTGTTAAACTAAATGCTAAAGTGGATTGAATATCTAAGCTCCCCAGTTCTGAGTTTGATTCTCAAAATGAGAAAGGCAAAATGGAATAGGCAAGTGGGGGGTTTTTGCAGTCATGCATCTCTATCTATTTGCCAAGGCACTTCCCCCAATTTTAGGGGGTAGACGACATCAAACAAATGAACAAAAGTGGACCTTTTTTCTCTCTGCTCCTCCCAGTCATGTAGGAAGAGATAAAAGGAAACGGAAGAGAAAAAGCAAAGGACCTCCAACACTAGTTACAAATGCTAAAGAACCCCTTTCACTAACTGTGAACCAAATACACCCATAAAGTGGTAAAATCAAAACTTCCAATGAAGACCAAACAATTATGCATTCCCAAATGCATTCTTGAATTACCGGCAACTACTTTCCTTCAAAAGAAATGCCTAAAGGGCACGAGGAAGAAATTGTGATTGAAATCCAATAACTCATTATATACACCTTTACCTGGTGTCCTAGTAACGTAGCCAAAGCTTATGGTCCACCAATCACCAACGGGCAATGGAAAGGCCTAAATGAACTTCCTCAGCTACTGAGGCAAAGCGTAGATCATTGTATACGTCTTGTATTTGCACTCTTTAGTCACAATCGCTCACCATTCATTCCTATTCCTAGCACGCTCTCTTGCCTCTCTCACATCTATCCTCCTATCACCCAGAGCTTCCTTCACTCCATCCATCCACCCAAACCTTGGCCTTCCTCTTGTACTTCTCCCATCAACTCTTGCATTCATCACCTTCTTTAGCAGACAGACTAAAAGGGACGGGATGAGGGGGCTGGGAACCCCTCTCCTGCATTATAATCCTGTGAGACATCCTGAGATATAGCAGCAATAAATCGGAATAACAAAATCCAATGACTCACGCAGTCCAGCTCGTGGCGGATCGACGACGACGACTGTTTTGTATTTGACGCACTGCGCCAGCACCGCGTTCATGTTCACTTCCGCCTTCCCGGTGTAAATGGCGACGTTGTCCAGGCCGTTTAAGTCTGCGTTGTGCCTGGCGTCCTCATCAGCTTTCTTGACCATTTCGATGCCGTAGACTTTCAAGCATTGCTGAAGAGGGAATGAGGAAAACAAGATCACATATGGGGAGAGATTACAATTGAAAAATGGCTTCAATAAACATATCCTTATTATTTGATTGAAGATAATGGCTGTCTCAGTGACATTAATTGTTCTTCATAAGAGTCAAGATAAGAATATAGTGGCAAACCAATCAAGCAAAATTCAGGCCTATCCAAAACTTAACTAAGAATTCCTAACGAGTCATGAAAAAAATTACTAAATATTAAAGAAGTTTCTTTGATTTACAATGACCAAATTTGATGTTTCTTTGATTAACAATGACCAAATTTCATGTTTCTTTGATTAACAATGACAAATATTTGATGTTTCTTTGATTAACAATGACAAATATTTGATGTTTCTTTGATTTAAACTGACTAAATTTCTTTGATTTACAATGACCAAACTTTGATAATTCTTTGATTTACAATGACAAATATTTGATGTTTCTTTAATTTACAATGACCAAAATTTGATGTTCCCTTGATTTACATTACCAAATTTGATGTTTCTTTGATCAACAATGATAAAAAATTTACAAATTTTTTGATTTACAATGACCAAAATTTTATGTTTTTTTGACTATCCATGACCAAGATTTGATGTTTCTTTGATTTACATTGACCAAATTTGATGTTTCTTTGGTCTACCATGACCAAAACTTGATATTTGTTTGATTTACAATGACCAAACCTTAATAATTCTTTAATTTATAGTACCCAAGATTTCATGTTTCTTTGATTTACAATGACAAATATTTTATATTTCTTTTATTCAAAATGACTAAATTTTGATGTTTCTTTGATTTACAATGACCAACCCTTGGTAATTCTTTGATTTACAATAACCTAAATTTTCAATACTCTATTATTATTTTTATTATTAAAAAGAGAAGAATAACCAGCCCAATGAGTCAAACTCAGCTCTTAACATTCTGACCTGTTGATACTTGTACTGAACTACATTAATTTAATTAGATATAATAGTTTTTAGACATACAGGAAGTTTGTTCTGTGGCACAATACTAGTGACTTTTTGGTGGATCAATAGACTCGAAAGTATATTATATATTATAAATGTTATTTATACTTCTGCATTTATAGGAATAGTTAATTTTGACAAACATTTCTATACATGGTCTAGAATTGCAACTGATTTTATCTGTGGAAGCCTACTGTATATTTCGTTAATTTTCTTTTAACTTGGTAAAAGGAGATAATTGGTATTTTGAGTATTTTGTAAGTATTGTTTAGAACCAGTGTTCAATGCTTGTGGAGTGGTTCTTCAACAGACTGTTTACACTTGTAATTATGTTGTAACAGGTTTGAGTTTCTGGTCTGTGTCAGAAAAGGAAGTCTTCAAAAGGTTAAACAAACTTCTCTGAAGATTAGTATATGTTACCTACATATAGGAATACTGCCTTATAAGATATCTACAGGACAACTTGTTTGCTGATACAATTTGTGGCTAACCACAATAACATTTTGATTTGTTTTCTTGTGAAATTATATAACTATTCATAGATCTATATTGATATTTCTGAAATTTCTACTGTTTCATGTACAACTTGTTCATACTGTACTTGTAAACTTCTCTTCCATGGCCTTGTTTGGACATTTTCAAAACTTTCAGAGTTTATTTAGCCTACATTACTTATCACATTGTAAAATTTGGTTTATTTTGTATTTTTCAGTTTTTCACCATCTTTGATTGGTAGAGAATAAATAAACATCAGCTCCTGATACACTTGTTTGTTTCTGCCAAGTCAATGGTTTAAACTTATTGGAACGCGCCAATAAAATACTCAAATAATGATATCTTAATTATAAAATAAATTTTTGAATATACTTACCCGGTGAATATATAGCTGCAACTCTGTTGCTCGACAGACAAAAAACTGTACAAAAAAACTCGCCAGCGATCGCTATACAGGTTGCGGGTGTGCCCATCAGCGCCAGCTGTCGGCCAGATACCAAGCTCCATGTAAACAAAGACTCAATTTTCTCCTCGTCCCACTGCGTCTCTATTGGGGAGGAAGGGAGGGTCATTTAATTTATATATTCACCGGGTAAGTATATTCAAAAATTTATTTTATAATTAAAATATCATTTTTAAATATTTAACTTAGCCGGTGAATATATAGATGATTCACACCCAGGATGGTGGGTAGAGACCAGTAAAATATGTTTACATTTTATGAGCTAAGAGTTTTTATTTCATTTTAGAAGTTATCAAAATAACAAAAACAAAATAAATAGGTACCTGGTAAGGAAGTCGACTTGTACGATTACTCTGCCTTATAAGTACGTCTTCCTTACGGAGCCTCGCGATCCTCTTAGGATGCTGATAGACCCCTAGGAGCTGAAGTATCAAGGGCTGCAACCCATACAACAGGACCTCATCAAACCCCTAATCTGGGCGCTCTCAAGAAATGACTTTGACCACCCGCCAAATCAACCAGGATGCGAAAGGCTTCTTAGCCTTCCGGACAACCCATAAAAACAACATTAAAAACATTTCAAGAGACAGATTAAAAGGGTATGGAATTAGGGAATTGTAGTGGTTGAGCCCTCACCCACTACTGCACTCACTGCTACGAATGGTCCCAGTGTGTAGCAGTTCTCGTAAAGAGACTGGACATCCTTTAGATAAAAAGACGCGAACACTGAATTGCTTCTCCAATAGGTTGCGTCCATTATACTTTGCAGAGATCTATTTTGCTTAAAGGCCACGGAAGTTGCTACAGCTCTAACTTCGTGCGTCTTCACCTTAAGCAAAGCTTGGTCTTCCTCACTCAGATGTGAATGAGCTTCTCGTATTAACAATCTGATAAAGTATGATAAAGCATTCTTTGACATAGGCAAAGATGGTTTCTTAACTGAACACCATAAAGCTTCAGATTGGCCTCGTAAAGGTTTGGTACGCTTTAAATAGAACTTAAGAGCTCTAACAGGGCATAAGACTCTTTCTAGTTCATTGCCTACGATCTCCGATAAGCTGGGAATATCGAAAGATTTAGGCCAAGGCCGAGAAGGCAGCTCATTTTTGGCTAGAAAACCAAGTTGCAGCGAACAGGTGGCTTTTTCTGACGAAAATCCGATGTTCTTGCTGAAGGCATGAATCTCACTGACTCTTTTAGCCGAAGCTAAGCATACCAGGAAAAAAGTCTTTAGAGTGAGATCTTTCAGGGAGGCTGATTGTAACGGCTCAAACCTGTCTGACATGAGGAATCTTAGCACCACGTCTAAATTCCATCCAGGGGTAGCCAAACGACGCTCCTTGGTGGTCTCAAAAGACTTAAGGAGGTCTTGAAGATCTTTACTGTTGGAAAGATCTAAGCCTCTATGCCGGAAGACTGATGCCAACATGCTTCTGTAGCTCTTGATAGTGGGAGCTGAAAGGGATCGTCCTTTTCTCAGGTATAAGAGAAAATCAGCTATTTGAGCTACAGAGGTACTGGTCGAGGATACAGAAACTGACTTGTACCAGTCTCGGAAGACTTCCCACTTCGACTGGTAGACTCTAATGGTGGACGCTCTCCTTGCTCTAGCAATCGCACTGGCTGCCTCCTTCGAAAAGCCTCTAGCTCTCGAGAGTCTTTCGATAGTCTGAAGGCAGTCAGACGAAGAGCGAGGAGGCTTTGGTGTACCTTCTTTACGTGAGGCTGACGTAGAAGGTCCACCCTTAGAGGAAGACTTCTGGGAACGTCTACTAGCCATCGAAGTACCTCGGTGAACCATTCTCTCGCGGGCCAGAGGGGAGCAACTAACGTCAACCTTGTCCCTTCGTGAGAGGCGAACTTCTGCAGTACCTTGTTGACAATCTTGAATGGTGGGAATGCGTAGAGATCCAGATGTGACCAATCTAGGAGGAAGGCATCTATATGTATTGCTGCTGGGTCCGGGACTGGGGAGCAATAGATTGGAAGCCTCTTGGTCAGCGAGGTTGCAAAGAGATCTATGGTTGGTTGGCCCCAAGTGGCCCAAAGTCTCTTGCACACATCCTTGTGGAGGGTCCATTCGGTTGGAATTACTTGCCCTTTCCGACTGAGACAATCTGCTATGACATTCAAGTTGCCTTGGATGAACCTCGTTACTAGGGAGATGTCTTGACCTTTTGACCAGATGAGCAGGTCCCTTGCGATCTCGTACAACGTCAGTGAGTGGGTACCTCCTTGTTTGGAGATGTACGCCAAGGCCGTGGTGTTGTCCGAGTTTACTTCCACCACTTTGCCTCGAAGGAGATACTCGAAGCTTTTCAAGGCCAGATGAACTGCCAACAGCTCCTTGCAGTTGATATGCATGCTCCTCTGACTCGAGTTCCACAGACCTGAGCATTCCCGACCGTCCAGTGTCGCGCCCCAGCCCAAGTCCGATGCGTCCGAGAAGAGAACGTGGTGGGGAGTCTGAACAGCCAGGGGAAGACCCTCTCTTAGGTTGATATTGTCCTTCCACCAAGTCAGACAAGACTTTATCTTTCCGGAAATCGGGATCGAGACCGCTTCTAGCGTCTTGTCCTTTTTCCAGTGAAAAGCCAGATGGTATTGAAGAGGACGGAGGTGTAGTCTTCCTAGTGATACAAACTGTTCCAGGGATGACAGCGTCCCCACCAGACTCATCCACAGCCTGACTGAGCAGCGTTCCTTCTTCAGCATCTTCTGGATGGATAGCAGGGCTTGATCTATTCTGGGGGCTGATCGTCTTGTTGTTCAGCAACGTCCTCATCAGATAGTTCCTCATCCGAAAACTGATGAGGAAACGGCAACGGAGTGGGCAACGTCTGGCTCGCTGAGTCCGATCGCACTGGTGCATGCGTGACGGAGCCGGACGCAACGTCATGGAACTGCAGCACAGTCTGTGAACTGTCAACAACCATGGGTGCGAGAGGAAGCACAGCGTCCACCCGAGACTGTCTAGACCGTCTGGGTTGTGCAGTCAACACCATACCAGGTTGCTGAGGTTGACGCACCGCGTCACACCAAGTTACCTCTGCTGGTTGTTGAACGTCCTGAACGTCAACAACCACCTCCGAGCGTCGCTTAACGTCAACGTGCGGCTGGCAACCCACACTGGGTCGCATAGGTGGAGGAACCACCTCAACTGGTAGACGCGAGAAGGTTACCTCAGCGTCAACAGGACGCACAACTGACCGGTTGGAAGGTTGTTGGCCAGAAGGTTCGGCAGCAACCTTCTCCGCATTAAAGTTCTCTATCAAGGACGCAAGCTTGGACTGCATGTCTTGCAGCAAAGCCCATTTAGGGTCTACGGGAGCAGGTGCGGCAACAGACGGGGTTAGCGACTGAGGTGGTACCGCTTTCCATCCCTGAAAGCCTTGTTTATGCATGACATAATTGTACAGCAAAACTTCAAAGGCTCGAAAACAGCTGTGAAGTTGACCTGTAAAAAACTTGGAGCGTCTCCTGGCCAGGCGCCAGGGAGAGTCTACGAGATTTGAGAAGTCTATCTGGGCAGAGGCATGAACTCCCAAGCCGAGAACTTCTCTCGTGTCATAACAGACTCTCGCTCTATAAGCCAGTTTAAAAGAAGGGAAAGCAAAGGCTGTATCCCCCAAACTCCTCCTGGTGATAAACCAGTCGCCTAGCAAACGTAAAGCTCTCTAGGAGAGCGAGAGAGCACTAGCTTATAAACAACGGCTTCGAAGTAGCTAGGCCTAGTGTAAGCTCTGACGTCTAGGCGAACGAGGAGCAGCAGTTACAAAAAGATCCGGACAAAGATCCTTAAAAAAATCATCATGATTTAATTAAAGTCCATAGAGGGCTAAGCAGCTTTAGGCTCCTCTCCGTCTGACAGAGTCCTCAAGGGAATATCAGTAGGAGGGGGAACAGCAACTTCCTCATCTACAGGAACCTTGTCCGATAAAAGCTGAGTCTCAAGCAAGGGAGAGACCTACCGTGGTGGCAATGCTTTACAAGCAGAGTCCACACGCACTGGTGCATTAGTAGCGGACCAGGACGCAACGTCATGTAACTGCTTGACAGTCTGTGAACTGTCAACAACTGAACTGTCAACAACAACAGGTGCGTTAGGACGCACAGCGTCCACTCGAGACTGCTTTGACTGCCTAGACTGAGCAGTCAAAACAACTCTAGAATGCGGAGGTTGACGCACAGCGTCAAAACAAGTCAACTCCGATTGTTAGCGAACGTCCTGAACGTCAACAGGAGCATCAGCAAGTGGCCTAACGTCCAAATGTGGCTGAAAATCCACACGAGACCGCATCGAGTGTGGTTCTAAACAACCTGACTGACGTGACTTAGCTACGCCAACGTCAACAGGAAGCACAAAGGAACGTTAGGTTGGCTGAAAGCCAGGATATCGATGAGATAAACGGCTAGACTCAACGGACTAAACGGCAGAATAGTCTTCCATAAGGGAGGCAAGCATATTCTGCATGTCTTGCCGTACAACCCATTAAGGATCAACAGAAATGGTTGTGGTAAGAGACGAGGGTAACGTCTGTGACCGCAACACTTTGCCAACAAAAAAGACTCTCAGAGTCTGTGTTACGCTTTTGTTAGGCGGCGAGCAGTTTTCCGAGACTGCATAGGGTCAGAGCTGTCCTAATGGCTGCAAGCAGGACGCTGGACCTGTCCTGAAAGGACTGACTTTCGCTTAAGGGCTTCGAAACCTTATTACAGGTTTCTTATGCGAAAAGCCTTCGGATGACGAGGAGAAAAAACGTCTCTCTCGCCTTATGGTAGGGGAGATCTTGGTAAGATACACCCGATACCATAGAGGGAAACGTCTGTTCGTTGATCAAGGCCTCTCGAACCCATAAGTCGTTCGACATTACTTCTCCCCTGGGTTTGGGAGCTTGCAAGAGGTCCCGGACTAGGTGAACGACAGGCACGAACAGACGAACCCTCGGACGCAACACTGTAACACTTTGCGCAATATCACTTTATCACTTCGATTTTGTTTTGCACTTATTTCACTGAAATCGAAACTTTTACTGATTTCTACCTGAAGCACGCAATTCTACCCTCATCAAAAGGTAGTGATTGCGAAATCAGTCGTATAATGCAAGCTCATTAATACCAGCAAAAAACAGAAAACATTTTAAGATAAAAAATTCAGTGGCTGGGGAAGAGACTAAACACTAGTTCCTTCAAAACTACGTTTTCAATCTCTAACCGCACATAGCCTGGGGACGAGAATAAAAACTAAAAACGTTTTATCCTTTCTCCCCGTACCGAGACTAGGGACGAGAGCAACTCGAGAACGTTACCCGCTTGAACGGAACGTTTTCTCTCCTCTCTCTCCCTCCGTCTCTATCTCTCTCTCTCTTTCTCTCTTGATTTCGCACCTAAGAGAAGAGCCCAATTACATTTCGTCAAATAAACATGTTATTTGACCAAAGGAAAAAACTGAAAGGTTTTTCAATTAAAAAGTTCCTTTAAAATAGAATTTAAAACATTTAAGCTTTGAAAGAAGAATAAACAAAACGTCAGAATCGATTTACTCTTTCTGCAAAGTGAAACCGTGATACTCTCTCTCTCTATCGTAACGATAGAGCGCAAACTGCGTAGTATAAATAAACTAAACGTTAGTTCATCTTTGAAAATAGTACGAAGACTATTCAAAGAAATTCTTTCATAAAATATTTATTAAAAATATTCATTTAAAAGGTTTAAAATCATTAGCTCTTTAAAAGCTATTTACGATTGCAAAGGGCTCAACGTTGTTTAACTTCGGTTTCCAAGATAGGACCGCCTACTCCCAGGAAAGGTCGCATATAAACAAAACATTAAAATTTATTTTTTATGTTTATTATAAATGGAAAGTTATTCGAAGAGGCCTAATAAAGGCGGAGAGATATAAAATATATAGAGGAAAATCTATAATTAATTTATAACGTGATAAGATAATTACTAAAAGCCTAAACACACTTCCGTCTAAGGGAAGGGTCGGCCATTTAAGAGTCAAAGAAAGTCCATGCTCTCTTTGTCACCAAAAATTAAATCTATCCAAAACGAGTTCAAGATTTAAGATGAAGAAAAAACACCTGCACTGCGAAAGCTCAAACCAGAATATAGTACTTCACCAAAGATGATGGGAAAAACTCCAGGTTTCAACAGCGAGTAAAGTACGTCTTGTCGACACGTCGACAGAGAGATAATTGAGTCTTTGTTTACATGGAGCTTGGTATCTGGCCGACAGCTGGCGCTGATGGGCACACCCGCAACCTGTATAGCGATCGCTGGCGAGTTTTTTGTACAGTTTTTTTGTCTGTCGAGCAACAGAGTTGCAGCTATATATTCACCGGCTAAGTTAAATATTTAAAAACAAAAGTTAAACTGGGATAAAACGGCCTAAAAAACAAGGACAGACGAACTTACGTCGGCCAGGGAAACTCCAATGGTGCCGGTGCCGCAGCAGATGTCGAGGATTACGGAGGTGCCGTCCAACTCGGCGAAGGACGCCACGGTCTCGTACAGCGCTTCGCATCCTTCGGTGTTAACCTGAAATTGTTTATTCTCGTCATGAGGAGAGTAATACAGTAGACGTATACAATTAACCCTTTTACCCCCAATGCTATTTAGAACCTTCCCACCCTTAACCCCGAGGCGTTTTCAAGAACGTTTCGCAATATATTTCTTTTTAGATAGCGCTGACAGCCTCAATTTTCGTCATAGAGAGGTCAGGTTGGTCTCATTATTCTGGAAAATGCCTGAAGTTTCTCATACAGTTATCAAAAATATGCAAAAAAAAAAAAAAGAAAATATATAAATATCAGTCTTTTGCAAGGACGTACCAGTACGTCCATGGGGGTTAAAGGATGAGTTTTGTGAAACCTACCAGTACGTCCACTGGGGGTAGAAAGGTTAAGGTCCTCAACTTAGAACCATTCGGAGATATAAACTCAAATCCAACTGAAATCATTAAATCTCAGATCTTGTATAATGTAATAAAAGAATATTATATAATTTAACCCTCTTACCCCCATGGACGTACTGGTACGTTCTTGCAAAACACTGTTATTTACATGTTTTTGCATATTTTTGGTAACTTTATGCAAACCTTCAGGCATTTTCCAAGAGAATGAGACCAACCTGACCTCTCTATGACAAAAATTAAGGCTGTTAGAGCAATTTGAAAAATACATACTGCAAAAAGTGCTTGAATAAAAAATAACCCCTGGGGGTTAAGGGTTGGAAAGTTCCAAATAGCCTGGGGGTAAAAGGGTTAATAAAATTATATCTACAATTATATCTGTAAACAGTGTTATTCAACAGCCGTGCCTTTGCACTTTATGCCAGTCAAGTGTAACGTAACATGAGAACGTCGAGATGGATGTGAGGGGTGACAAGAAGAGATAAGATACAGAATGAGGTAATTAGGGGTACCACAGGAGTTAGAAAACTATCAGATAAGATCCAAGAAAGTAGACTGAGGTGGTATGGTCATGTCATGAGAAGAGATGAACAGTCTATTGGGAGGAGAGTGATGGAAATGGAGGTACAGGGAACGAGAAGGTGAGGCAGACCAAAGTGAAGGTGGATGGACTGTATCAAGGATGACCTTCGATCAAAGGGATTAACCGGTGATGAGGTGTGGGACAGAGGTAGATGGAGAAAGCTGGCCAGAAACATCGGCCCCCCATAGAAGTGGGAAAAGATGCAGACAAAGAAGAATAAGAAGGAGAAGAAGAAGAAGAAGAAAGGAGAAGAAGAAGAAGAAGAAAGGAGAAGAAGAAGAAGAAGAAAGTAGACTGAGGTGGTATGGTCATGTCACGAGAAGAGATGAACAGTATATTGGGAGGAGAGTGATGAAAATGGAGGTACAGGGAACGAGAAGGAGAGGGAGACCAAAGCGAAGGTGGATGGACTGTATCAAGGATGACCTTCGATCAAAGGGATTAACCGGTGATGAGGTGTGGGACAGAGGTAGATGGAGAAAGCTGGCCAGAAACATCGACCCCACATAGAAGTGGGAAAAGATGCAGACAAAGAAGAAGAAGAAGAAGAAGAAGAAAGTAGACTGAGCTGGTATGGTCATGTCATGAGAAGAGATGAACAGTATATTGGGAGGAGAGTGATGGAAATGGAGGTACAGGGAACGAGAAGGAGAGGGAGACTAAAGCGAAGGTGGATGGACTGTATCAAGGATGACCTTCAATCAAAGGGATTAACCGGTGATGGGGTGTGGGACAGAGGTAGATGGAGAAAGCTGGCCAGAAACATCGACCCTACATAAAGGTGGGAGGGGATGCAGACAAAGAAGAAGAAGAAGATTTCTACAAGCAATTTGACATACAACCGGCTTCTTAAAAACCATCAAGTTTGTAAGCCGAGAACCTGTATTGACAATTCTGACTCTTCCCATCTCAACAATTGAAATCAACGAGTCAAAGCGCAGAGTAATCTCTCGGGCGTTACGTACCTGGAAGAAGGACTCGCAGGAGATGCAGAACGTCTTGCCGAGGACCGTCTTGGTGATGTACTCCTCCCCCCACAGATGCTCGAACTCTATATCTTCCGGACCCGGTTCTCTGAAATCGGAATAAAACGTTTTTTTAAAATATCTTATTTTAATTGTTCAATACTTCTTGTATTATTAAAATGTATGTTTTTAAAATATCTCATAATTGTTCACTACTCAGTCTATTTTTTTTCCTTATTTTCTTTCCTCACTGGGGTATTTTTCCCTGTTGGAGCCTTTTCTTTTTAAAATGTCTTATTATAATTGTTCATTACTTTTTATATAGTCTATTTTTTTTCCTTATTTCCTTTCCTCACTGGGCTATTTTTTTCTGTTGGAGCCTTTTCTTTTTAAAATGTCTTATTATAATTGTTCATTACTTTTTATATAGTCTATTTTTTTCCTTATTTCCTTTCCTCGCTGGGGTATTTTTCCCTGTTGGAGCCCTTGGGCTTATAGCATCTTGCTTTTCCAACTAGGGTTGTAGCTTAGCTAGTAATAATAATAATAACAAATAACATGTTATGATCATTATTGTCATTATTATTATTATTATTATCATTATTATTATCATATTATTTTCATTATTATTATTATTACAAGCTAAACTACAACCCTAGTTCATAAAGCAAGTTGCTATTAGGGCAAGCGCTCCAACAGGGAAAAATAGCCCAGTGAGGAAAGGAAACCAGGAAATACACAACTACATGAGAATAATAAACAACCAAAATAAAATAGTTCAAAAATAGTAACAACTTTAATTTAGTTCCTTCACATATAAACAATAAAAACTTAAAAAAAACAGAGGAAGAGAAATAAGATAGAACAGCTTACCCGAGTGTACCCCCAAGCTAGAGAACTCTAATCCAAGACAGTGGAAGGCCATGGTACAGAGGCTATGACACTACCCAAGACAACTTGTTTTAGCGACACTCGTTAACTTCTTAAGCAGGGCCCATAAACATGTAAGAAGACCAATGTATAAAGTTTAATGAATTTTAAAATAGTTATAAGGTGTAGGAAGAAACCTCAACGAAATCCTACGATAGCAAAGGGAACTAGAGGGATACTCAGTAGAGAGCATACCTCCGCCACAACAGCTTATTTCTCAAGGTTAGGTTAATTAGGTCGACCTTGACCTTTGACCTAGGACTTTCAAATCTAAATCACTAGCACATTTCGACAACAATTAATTCTTGAAAGTTTTACAACTGAGTAAAATTGTGGCCAGGAAGTTTTTCACAAACAGACAAACATCGGGCGAAAATATAACCTCTCCTACTTAGTCGGCAGACGCAATTACGATAAACAAGACAAAGTCTGACTTTGATAAGCCTAGGGATAAACCACATCCTAGGTAGTAGGTTGGCCAGGGCACCAGCCACCCGTTGAGATACTACACTTAAGTGACTCCTAAAATTTCTCTCCCCATGGTACTTATATGTAACTGCTATCAATCGGTTTTAAAGGACTCATCTTCCACAAACGGTAAAGGAAGGGCGGCGCCCTTTTTTCCTTCCAACCGGCAGTTAACTCTAAGTTCAATGAATGTGTAGATCCAATGTCGGCACTAAAAGAGGAAGGTGAAGGAATAACTTCAAGTTCTTCTATCGACAATATGCAATGAAGCTTCATTCCTAAAATACGATGTCTTCGTCATCACTACTCAACACAGCGAGGGGATAAACAGCGACAGAAACAAAAAGTGTGCATCGGAAGGTTACACAGAAACTGTCAGTCGACTAAATTTCTCGGGAAATCTGCAAAGCCTTTCGTCTTCCCTAAATTCCCTTGCACACAATTAATTGCTAACCATAAACTAGATGGAAAGAAATTAAAACAGCCAGTTGACGGCACCAGGAGTAAAGTACAGAAGGTCCTCAGCTTAATTGGTTTTGAGAAGCTGTAAGTCGAATTGTTTGCAAGTCAAATTTCGTTACATTTTGGCCTAGGGTTGGCCTAACCTGAATACCAAACCTATGATTTCCATCTACAAAAGTAAAAAATAGTCGGGTTTCATATGAAATAGATCAGGTTAATAGAAATGTTGTTATTCTACTGTATTAACCCTTTTACCCCCAGGCTATTTGGAACTTTCCAACCCTTAACCCCCAGGCGTTTTTTTTCCAAGCACATTTTGCAATATATTTCTTTTAAATTGCTCTAACAGCCTTGATTTTTGTCATAGATAGGTCAGGTTGGTCTCATTCTCTTGGACAATGCCCGAAGTTTCTCAAGTTATTAAAAATATGCAAAAAAAAAAATGTAAATAGCAGTTTTTTGCAAGGACGTACCAGTACGTCCATGGGGGTAAAGGGATGAGTTTTGTGAAACGTACCAGTACGTCTATGGGAGGTAAAAGGGTTAAATTATGTTATTTTTATTAGTAAAATAAATTTTTGAATATACTTACCCGATAATCATGTAGCTGTCAACTCCGTTGCCCGACAGAATTCTATGGAGGGATACGCCAGCTATCACAATACTAGAAGGGGGTGTACTTACCAGCGCCACCTGTGGCCAGGTACTATAGTACTTCTTGTTGACACCTCCTCAATTTTTCCTCGGTCCACTGGTTCTCTATGGGGAGGAAGGGAGGGTCGATTAAATCATGATTATCGGGTAAGTATATTCAAAAATTTATTTTACTAATAAAAATAACATTTTTCAATATTAAACTTACCCGATAATCATGTAGCTGATTCACACCCAGGGGGGTGGGTGAAAACCAGTGTACAAGATTAAAGGATAGCTAAGTATCCCATATTTCATATAACAGTTATCTCAAATAACAATGAAATAATAAGTACCTGGTAAGGAAGTCGAATTGAACCGTTACTCTGCCTCTTTTTTAAGTTCGTCTTCCTTACTGAGCGCAGCGTTCCTCTTGGAGGCTGAATCAACCCAAAGGTGCTAAAGTATATAGAGTTGCAACCCCTACTAAAGGACCTCTACAAAACCTCTAACCCAGGCGCTTCTCAAGAATGAATAGACCACCCGCCAAATCAAAAGGATGCGGAAGGCTTCTTAGCCTACCGTAACAACCATAAAAACAACAATAAAAGCATTCAAGAGAAAGGTTAAAAAAGGTTATGGGATTAAGGGAATGTAGTGGCTGAGCCCTCACCTACTACTGCACTCGCTGCTACGAATGGTCCCAGGGTGTAGCAGTTCTCGTAAGGAGACTGGACATCTTTAAGATAAAATGATGCAAACACTGACTTGCTCCTCCAATAGGTTGCATCCATTATGCTCTGCAGAGAACGGTTTTTATTAAAGGCCATCGAAGTAGCTACGGCTCTTACTTCGTGGGTCCTTACCTTCAGCAATGCAAGGTCTTCCTCCTTTAAGTGAGAATGGGCTTCTCTAATCAGAAGCCTTATATAATACGAAACCCCGTTCTTGGACATGGGCCTCGAAGGTTTCTTGATGGCACACCATAAGGCTTCTGACTGTCCTCGAATAGGTTTAGACCTCTTAAGATAATACTTGAGAGCTCTGACAGGGCAAAGAACTCTCTCTAGTTCGTTACCTACCATGTTGGAGAGGCTAGGTATTTCAAACGATCTAGGCCAAGGACGTGAAGGAAGTTCGTTCTTTGCTAGGAATCCGAGCTGAAAAGAACATGTAGCAGATTCGGTCGTGAAACCAATGTTCTTGCTGAAGGCATGAACCTCACTGACTCTCTTAGCTGTTGCAAGGCAGACGAGAAAAAGAGTCTTGAGGGTAAGGTCCTTGAAGGAAGCTGACTGGAGAGGTTCGAACCTAGGTGACATAAGGAACCTTAAGACTACGTCTAGGTTCCAGCCTGGAGTGGATAGACGACGCTCTTTAGACGTCTCAAAAGACTTAAGGATGTCTTGAAGGTCCTTGTTGGAAGAAAGGTCCAAACCTCTGTGGCGGAGAACTGAAGCCAACATACTCCTATACCCTTTAATCGTAGGGGCTGAAAGGGATCTCTCATTCCTAAGATGTAGAAGGAAGTCAGCTATTTGGGTCACAGAGGTATTGGTAGAGGATATTGAATTGGCTCTACACCAGCTCCGGAAGACTTCCCACTTAGATTGGTAGACTCTACGAGTGGAAACCCTTCTTGCTCTGGCAATCGCACTGGCTGCCTCCTTCGAAAAGCCTCTACCTCTAGCGAATCTTTCGACAGTCTGAAGGCAGTCAGCCGAAGAGCGTGGAGATTTGGGTGCAACCTGTCTACGTGAGGTTGACGTAGAAGGTCCACTCTTAGAGGTAGAGTCCTGGGGATGTCGACTAGCCATTGAAGTACCTCTGTGAACCATTCTCTTGCAGGCCAAAGGGGAGCAACCAGCGTCAGCCGTGTCCCTTCGTGCGAGATGAATTTCTGCAGAACTTTGTTTATTATCTTGAACGGTGGGAATGCGTAAAGGTCGAGATGGGACCAGTTCAGTAGAAAAGCATCCACATGAACTGCTGCAGGGTCTGGAACAGGGGAACAGTACAGCGGAAGTCTCTTGGTTATGGAGGTGGCAAACAGATCTATGGTCGGTTGACCCCACAAGGTCCAAAGTCTGTTGCACACACTCTTGTGGAGGGTCCATTCCGTGGGAATGACCTGATTCCTTCTGCTTAGGCGATCTGCTGAGACGTTCATATTGCCCTGAATGAACCTCGTGACCAGAGTGAGGTTTAGACCTCTTGACCAAATGAGGAGGTCCCTTGCGATCTCGTATAGGCTCCTCGAATGGGTCCCTCCTTGCTTGGAGATGTAAGCCAAGGCTGTGGTGTTGTCTGAGTTCACCTCCACCACTTTGCCTAGCAGGAGGGACTTGAAGTTCAGCAGGGCTAAATGAACTGCTAGTAGCTCCTTGCAGTTGATGTGGAGCATTCCCTGTTCCTCGTTCCACGTTCCCGAGCATTCCCGTCCGTTCAAGGTCGCACCCCAGCCCGAGTCCGATGCATCTGAGAAGAGATGAAGATTGGGGGTCTGAATAGCCAACGATAGGCCTTCCCTGAGAAGGAGATTGTTCTTCCACCACAGGAGAGTGGTCTTCATCTCTTGGGAGATTGGGATAGAGACTGCTTCGAGAGTCGAACCCTTGTCCCAATGAGCTGCAAGATGGAATTGAAGAGGGCGGAGGTGGAGTCTCCCTAGTTCGACGAACAGGGCCAGTGATGAAAGGGTCCCTGTGAGACTCATCCACTGTCTCACCGAGCAACTGCTCCTCTTCAGCATGCTCATGATGCACTCTAGGGCTTGGCTTATCCTGGGGGCCGATGGAAAAGCCCGAAAATCCTGACTCCGAATCTCCATTCCCAGGTACACAATGGATTGGGAGGGAATGAGCTGAGACTTTTCTATGTTGACTATCAGACCCAGTTCTCTGATTAAGTCCAAAGTCCAGTTGAGACTCTCCAGACAGCGACGACTCGTGGAGGCTCTCAACAGCCAGTCGTCTAAGTAGAGGGAGGCTCTGATGTCCGATAAGTGGAGGAATTTTGCTATATTCCTCATCAGATGAGTGAACACCATAGGAGCTGTGCTTAGGCCAAAACACAGGGCTTGGAATTGGTAGACAACCTTTCCAAAAACGAATCTCAGGAAAGGTTGGGAGTCTGGATGAATAGGAACATGAAAGTAGGCATCTTTCAAGTCCAACGAGACCATCCAGTCCTCCTGCCTGACCGCTGCTAGGACCGACTTCGTCGTCTCCATCGTGAACGTCTGCTTGGTGACATACGCGTTGAGCGCGCTGACGTCCAGCACCGGTCTCCAACCTCCTGTCTTCTTGGCCACAAGAAAGAGACGGTTGTAGAAGCCCGGGGATTGATGGTCCCGGACTATAACCACTGCCTTCTTCTGCACAAGAAGCGACACCTCCTGGTGCAATGCTAGCCTCTTGTCCTCTTCTTTGTAGTTGGGAGAGAGGTTGATGGGAGATGTGGTCAGAGGTGGTTTTAGGCAGAATGGAATCCTGTAACCGTCCCTCAGCCAACTGACAGACTGGGCGTCTGCACCTCTCTTTTCCCAGGCTTGCCAGAAGATCTTGAGTCTGGCTCCTACTGCTGTCTGGAGATGCGGAGAGTCAGTTTTTTCCTTTAGAGGTCTTGGAGCCTTTCCTAGACTTGCTCCTGGAAGAGTCTGGACGGGAGCTTCCTCGGCTGGGGGCTCTACCACGAAAGGGCGGTATGAACCTCGTAGCAGGGGTATCAGCCACTGGGGAGCGATAAGTCCTGGGGACTGAGGTAGCAACCTTAGACTTACGAGCCGATGAGGCTACAAGATCGTGTGTGTCCTTTTGTATCAGGGCAGCAGACAAGTCCTTAACCAGCTCTTCGGGGAAGAGGAACTTCGAGAGCGGAGCGAAAAGGAGTTGTGACCTTTGACAAGGTGTAATGCTGGAGGAAAGGAATGTGCACAGCTGTTCTCTTTTCTTCAGAACCCCTGATACAAACATCGACGCAAGCTCACCAGATCCATCTCTAATGGCCTTATCCATGCAGGACATTAATAGCATGGCAGAATCCTTGTCCGCAGGGGAGGTCTTCTTGCTGAGGGCTCCCAGGCACCAGTCAAGAAAGTTGAACATTTCAAATGCTCTAAATACGCCCTTCAGTAAGTGATCAAGGTCTGAGAAGGTCCAGCAAACCTTAGAGCGCCTCATTGCAGTTCTCCAAGGCGAGTCTACCAGACTTGAGAAGTCAGCCTGGGCAGAGGCAGGTACTCCCAAGCCTGGTGCTTCTCCTGTGGCATACCAAACGCTCGCTTTCGAAGTGAGCTTAGTCGGAGGAAACATGAAAGAAGTTTTGCCAAGGTGTTGCTTAGTCTGCAGCCACTCCCCTAAGATCCTTAACGCTCTCTTAGAGGACCTTGCTAGGACTAGCTTAGTATAGGTGGACTTAGCTTGTTGTATGCCCAGCGAAAACTCAGATGGCGGAGAGCGGGGAATAGCAGAGACAAAGTGGTCTGGGTAAACCTCCCTAAGCAGAGCCAAGACCTTACGAAAGTCAATAGACTGTGGAGAAGGCTTGGATTCATCCACGTCTGACGAGGGATCCAGGTGTGCCGCCTCATCATCAGAAGCCTCATCACCAGAGTGTAGCGAAGAGATCGGACAAGAATGCTGAACAGCAGAGTCAGAACGAGTAGGAACAATATTAGTGGTTTCCTCTTCAAGTAACTGTTGAGGGAAAACCTGAGGCTCAGACTGCAAAGGCTGAACAAAAGACGAAGCAGAAGGAAGGCGCATGGGTGGAGGAGGCTGACTCCTAGCATGAGTGGTTGAACCCAAGGGTTGCGCTTGCTGAGCGATTGGCGGAAGCGGAGTAGCAAGTTCCTGTTCCTGTGGTGTGAGCGGAGCGCGATGAGGTAGAGGCTGCGCAGAACAAGGTAAATGTCTCGCAAGCTGAGGCTCCTGAGGCGCAAGGCTAAGGAGTTGTGGTGCTAGCCTTGTGGAGGGTTGAGCTCGCTGCAGCGAGAGCTGAGGAGACTGATTCATGGACGGGAGAGGTTGTTGTACCTCAACCGAGTGTTGCATCACTGGTGGAGCAGCAAGTGGAGGCGGAGGAAGAGAGGTATAATCCTCCTGATCCCATTGTAAAGGTTGCCTTAAGGAAGGCGGAGGCTGAACACCACTGGGAACAGCAAACTCAGAACGTGGCTCAACATCGTACGCCTGGCAGGTGTAACTGCGATCAGGCGGAGCGAGCGCAGGCGGAGCGAGCGCAGGCGGAGGGAGTGCAGGCGGAGGCGGAGGCGCAACACTCTCAGCCCGACACTCACGCATCAAGTCCGAAAGCTGTGCTTGCATGGACTGTAGTAGAGTCCACTTGTGGTCGGCAGAAACTACAGTAGGCTGAGGTAAAGCCTTAACAGTCGAGCTCTGTTGTGGCAGAACCTTACTCCTCTTGGGCGGAGTGCAGTCGACTGATGACTGCGGCGAGTCAGAGCTGAGCCAATGACTGCAGCCTGGCTGAGCACTCGCGGACTGGACTCTGCGTTTAAGTGGTCTCGAGACCTGAGTCCAACGTTTCTTCCCTGACAGTTGATCAGCGGACGAGAAAAAGACGGGCTCAATCGTCTGCAGGTGGGAGTGACGGTCTTTGGAAGACACGCCCGCAACCACCGAGGATACTTCTGTGCGCCGAACAAGGCCTGCCGAACCCTTATGCCCTTCGACATTGCTTCTCCCCTGGGCTTGGGAGCTTGCAAGAGGTCCCGGACTGGGAGGACGACTGGCTCGCACAGAAGTATCCTCACGCACCACACTGACACTAGCACTTGGCACTGCACTGACACTAGCACTCGTCACAGCACTGGCACTAATTCCACCCACTGCACTCTTGACCTTAAGTTCCTTGACTTCGGCCATAAGAGACTTATGATCACTTACCACTGACTCTACTTTATCGCCTAAGGCCTGAATAGCACGCAAAACAACAGACATATCAGGCGGAGGGCAAATAGTAGGTTCGGGGGTAGCCACTACAGGGGTAGGAAAAGGTAGGGGATCATGAGGTGAGGAAAAAAGTGAAGAGTGAGAAGAACTCCTCCTAACTCTACCTCTCTCTAACTTAGTTGAATATTTCAAAATACGGACAAATTCAAGTTCCGAAAGTCCGGCGCATTCCTCACATCGATTTTCTAACTGACAGGGCCTGTCCCTACAGTCAGAACAAGCGGTGTGAGGATCTACCGAGGCCTTCGGAATACGCCTATTACAAGACCTACATCGTCTATGGGAGGGGGCTTGCGAAATGTCAGACATCTTGAATCCAAAGAGTTAGCCAAGGGGGGTTCCAAAATCAAGCAAAAGATCGTTAACCGTTAATCAGGACTATATAAAAGCTATCTAGCTAATATAAGAAGGTTTCCAGTAAAGCGACAGCCGAAATCTGAGAGAATACTTCACCAATTAGCCGTGAAAATACTCGAAGATCATAAGCGTATCCCAGAACGTCTTGCCGGAAGCACGACAGAGGAAAAATTGAGGAGGTGTCAACAAGAAGTACTATAGTACCTGGCCACAGGTGGCGCTGGTAAGTACACCCCCTTCTAGTATTGTGATAGCTGGCGTATCCCTCCATAGAATTCTGTCGGGCAACGGAGTTGACAGCTACATGATTATCGGGTAAGTTTAATATTGAAAAATATAATATTCTTTCATTACAATAAAATAAAATAAAAAAAATTAAAGAATATTCAATTAAAACCATAAAAGTTGAATGTAATTATAAAAGTTAGATAGTTTTCAGAAGACCTGCTTCTGAAATAAATCTAAAAATACCACTTGCATAGTAAGACACATCATGTCCAAGAATCTTGGCAAGGATGAACCTTCCACCCTCACCTCGAGCCGCAAACAAATATCTATTCCTTAAGTTATTATAATTGGGGCATTCGGTCAACAAATGCCTCACTGTTAAAGGTACGAAACAGTCTTCACAATACGGTTGATGTTGGCCCTTCAGCAGAAACTCGTGTGTCAACCGGGTATGACCAATACCAGCCAAGCTGAAAGTTAACTACTATTAAAGGACGAGGGTGTACATTCGCGCAGGAGCATATGAATGCGTGTATTTATGGACATGTGGATACTAGAATTTTAGTTTGCGAGCCAGCTCCCAGAAAAAATGAAACTCGTAAACCGTGGTACCATTGTAATTGGAAAACTATGGAAAAATGTCCCTGAACGGCATGAAATTCATGAATTTGTGCCCTATGGCCAAGTGATGAAGGCAGAAGGTCATTTCGCGCCAATGTATTACTGAAGGGAAACAGCCGCAGCTACATTTCTCTTGCTTGAGGGTACACTCGGGTACACTTCTATCTTATTTCTCTTCCTTGTTTCGTTAAAGTTTTATAGTTTATATCTATATTTCAATGTTGTTACTGTTCTTAAAATATTTTAATTTTCCTTGTTTCCTTTCCTTACTGGGCTATCACCAAAATCCGAAAGAACTGCGTTTCACAAAGGGGTTCTTTCCAATATGCTAGTTAATAGGTATACTCATAGGGTTGGGGAATGTTAGAGCGCCCCGCAGGAAGAAAGGGATTAAAACAATGGTAAAATTATAGAATAAGTTTTTTTATAGTTTATATATGACATATGCTTTGTGTTGTTACTATTTTTAGAATGATTTAGTTAATTTTTTCTCATCATTAATCTATTTCCTTATTTTCTTTCCTCACTGGGCTATTTTTCCCTGTTGGAGCCCTTGGGCTTATAGCATCTTGCTGTTCCATCTAAGGTTGTAGCTTGGCTAGTAATAACAATAATAATAAAACAGTTTTGTAAAAAATAAGACAATGTATTTTATGGTCTTTTGAATGGCTTATAAAATGATTTCTGGCAAAAACTCCAGTTTTTCTGCAATGGTGGGTTGACCACCATAATTTTCTATCCTAACCTATCATTTATAACACCATGAATAAAAGAAGAGCTTTAATTACACTCTACAATGTAAGTCAATATTGAAAAAAAAATAATTAAGATGTTTAGAATATAAAACGTTGGGCCATTTTTTCTATACAAACATGTAACCTGGTGTATATATAGAAAGACGGCCATGCTACATAACTACTTTATTTTCAGCCTTATCGCTAAGATTACAGCAGTCTAAGGGGAGTCACATAGGGGCATTAGACCCCATTAGGTATATAAATAATGACACTACTTGTAGGTTAATTAGGTAAGGAAGTTTAGGTTAGGTGTTCCAAGTACGTATGTATTCCTGTCCGTTATTATACAAAGGCTCCTATTAACTTACGACTGAAACACCACTTATCAGGTTGTGTGTGTAGAACGTTGGAAAGGTTTAGGTTAATCATTGTCCATTTTTAAAGAACACGTGAGGAACTGGCCGCTGATATACAAAGGCTCCAAACGTTGAGTCACTAGGCCTGCCACTCGCATGGATAATATGAATTCTTCCTATCTGCATCTGTCTTTACCAACACTAATAAGTGAATTTACGAGTGTTCAATGAACTAACGCTAATTATTCACTTTCGGGTCTTTGTTTCGCTCGCAAATAAAAATGATTTCATGGCTTTTCTGTCCTGGTAAGCAGTACACGTTGCGCCATGCAAGTTAACCGAGAGGGTGAGTATTTAGGTGGACAAAAATTTTTGGGGGGTGTATGTATGATACCGGCCACCTGTCTGTTTGATTACGGCTATGTAAGGGGGGTCGCAGTGGGGCATTAGCCCCCCTGTTAGTTAAGTAGGTAAGGACAAGGCTTGTAGGTTAGGTTAAGAGGGAAAGTTTAGGTTAGTTGATGTCCATTTTTAATCCGCACATACTGCCGTATTCTAAGTTAGCCATAATACATACAGGTGGCCGCTATCGTACATACACCCCGACAAAACCCTACACCATAAATAGCATCTCTAACTCCCTGTATGTCATTCATGCTTCACTGTATGATGACTAAGAACACAATTTTTACCTTTTATAGATAAATGGAGAGATTTAGAGGGCCTAGGCAAATTCCGATAAGCAAGGACGATGTCTTAGGTTGGGTCAATGTGAAATTTTTTATTTTACGAAATTGTATATAAAAAACGATATAAAACTTAAAATTATGAGCAGGCAAACTCCCAAATAACTTAAATATAATTAAATACAATATTTAATCAGATATCATTATTTATTTTACCCGTAAAGTGTAGAAATCTAACAACGCTACCGTAAGCTACAGGTGGCTGCACTTAAGTACATGAAATTACTTATTTCCCGTATTAATTACACTTAAAACCCGATCTTAACACTGAAAGTAAGTTAATACAATCTAGTAATTACTATAAATCATAGTTAACTTACAGTAATATGTAGATATTATCCTATTTTTGAGTAATTTCCGTCACGCACTTGCACAAAGATTGGGCGGGTAAACACAGTGTTGCCAGTTGGGTTAGTGTAAAATTCCCTAAAACTCTTGATAAAAAATCCCCATTTCCAGAAATATATTTTCTTCTAATACAAAAAATCCCCAAAAATACTCGCTATACTTCATGAAATTGTAAATAAACTAATTGCAACAATATAAAGGCTTACTCATCTCTGTTTCTTCATAGATACATGTATAGAATATCATCACCTGTCATCCAAAATCCCCAAACCTAAGGATAAATTCCCAAATGTAGGGATAAGTCTCCAAATCTAGGGTATAAATCCCCATATCTGGCAACCCTGGCTTGTAAACCAAAATGTAAACAACGTGGTGGTAGTAATAGTGGCAGGAGATATTCTTCTTATGTAACGGCTCTCCTTTCATAATCCAGTTCATGGAAAAACATGAATTAAATGTCTACAAAACTTTAAAATAGATGAAAAAGTTGATAAAAATGATAATTATTATTCTCTTCATCTTATTTTATGTTTTACATGTATTTAATGTACCTATTTAATGTACTATTTCCAGGAGACAGAGTTCTCACCATTTATTTCCTTATTTCCTTTCCTCACTGGGCTATTTTTCCCCTATTGGAGCCCTTCCAAGAGACAGAGTTCTCATTTATTTCCTTATTTCCTTTCCTCACTGGGCTATTTTTCCCCTATTGGAGCCCTTGGGCTTATAGCATCTTGCTTCTCCAACTAGGGTTGTAGGTTGGCTAATAATAATAATAATAATAATAGTAATAATAATAATAATATGCCGGCAAGCGTTTTCAATCTAAAAGCATATTATTATTATTATTATTATTATTATTATTATTATTAATATTATTATTATTATTACTATTTGTGTCGACAAAATGTCATTTCATTGTCTATTTTTACATTCATTTATATATATATATATATATATATATATATATATATATATATATATATATATATATATATGTGTGTGTGTGTGTGTGTGTGTGTGTGTGTGTGTGTGTGTGTGTGTGTGTATATATATATATATATATATATATATATATATATATATATATATATATATATATATATATATATATTGCCATGCCTTTCTAATATTGTAATTGATCAGTGGCTACTTTCCACTTGGTAAGGGTAGAAGAGACTCTAGCTATAGCAAGTCTCCTAGAAGGACACTTTTGTTCTCTAGTCTCGGGTAGTGCCATAGCCTTTGTACCATGGTCTTCCACTGTCTTGGGTTGGAGTTCTCTTGCTTGAGGGTACAGTCTAGCACACGATTCTATTATGTTTCCTTATTTTCTTCCCTCATTAGGCTATTTGCTTTAAAACCTCACAATCAAATTTCACATTTAAATTCCATTTTCAATTTTCACGTTTAAACCTTACTTTCAAATTTTACGTTCACACTTCACTTTTAAACCACTTCCACACCTCACTATCAAACTACACGTTCAAACTTCACTATCAAACTTTGCATTCAAACCTTGTTTCCAAACCTCACGTTCCAAACTTTACATTCAAATCTCACTTTCAGACTACTTCCAAAGTTTACATTCAAACCTCTCTTTCAACTTGCAAGTTCAAACCTCACTTTCAAACTTCATTTAAAAAATTCATATTCAAACCTCACTTTCAAACTACATTTCCAAACATCATGTTCTAACCTCACTTTTAAACTTTGTGTTCAAACCTCACTTTCTAACTTCACGTTCAAACCTCACTTTCAAACTACATTTCCAAACATGTTCTAACCTCACTTTTGAACTTTGTGTTCAAACCTCACTTTCTAACTTTACGTTCAAATCTCACTTTCAAACTTCACATTCAAATCTCACTTTCAAACTTCATTTCTAACATTCACGTTCAAAACTCACTTTCAAGCTTTGTGTTCAAACCTCACTTTGAAACTTCATGTTCAAACCTCACTTTGAAACTTCATGTTCAAATCTCACATTCAAACTTCATGTTCTTACTTCACATTCAATCCTCACTTTCAAACTTATGTTCAAACCTCACTTTCAAACTCCACATTTAAACGTTGCTTTCAAACCTCATTTTCAAATCTTTATTCAAACCTGTTTCAAACTTTGTGTTCATACCTCACTTCATGTTCAAACCTCACTTCCAAACTTCATGTTCAAACCTCACTTCCAAACTTCATGTTCAAACCTCACTTTCAAACTTCATGTTCAAACCTCACTTTCTAAACTTCATATTCAAAACTCACAAACTTCATATTCAAACCTCACAAACTTCATATTCAGCCCTTGCTTCAATATTTTGTTCAAACCTTGCTTTCAAACTTCATATTCAAACCTCACTCAAATTGCTTCTAAACTTTATGTTCAAACCACGCTCTTAAACTTTATGTTCAAACCTCACCTTCAAATTTCATGTTCAAATCTCACCTTTAAGCTACCTAAACTTCACATTTAAACCTCACTTTCAAACTTCAAGTTCAAACCTCACATTCACGTTCAAATCTCACATTCACGTTCAAACCTCACATTCACGTTCAAATCTCACATTCACGTTCAAACCTCACATTCAAACTACCTAAACTTACCGATTAAAACCTACTTTCAAACTTCACATTCAAACCTCGCTTACAAACTTCAAACTTCATGTTCAACCTTGCTCAAAATACCCAAACTTCTCATTTAAACCCCACTTTTTAACTTCACACTCAAACGTCACTTTCAAACTTCACAATTAAACCTCATTTTTAGGTCTCACTTTTAAACTACACTTTTGAACTGTTCAAACCCACTCCAAACTTCATGTTTAAATCTTTCTTTCGAACTTGACGTTCAAACCTCGCTTTAAAAACTTCACTTCCAAAGTTTATATTCAAACCTCTTTCAAACCATATGTTCAAACCTTTTTCAAATTTACCTTCAAACTTCATTTTCAAGCGATACTTTCATACTTCAGGTTTAAACCTTTTTCCAAACTTTACTCTCAAACCTCATTATCAATCTTCATTTTCTTAATTCATGTTCAAACTGAAAACACTATAAGGTGCTTAAAAACATCTAAATCATTTCATTTTCGTTCTATTGAGAATATAATATATTCATAACAACATCACACGAATGTATTTAGATAATTTAACGGATATATTTATCCTAATCAACATCACACGAATGTATTTAGATAATTTAATAGGTATATATTTATCCTAAACAACATCACATGAATGTATTTACATAATTTAACGGGGATATATTTATCCTAAACAACATCACACGAATGTATTTAGATAATTTAACAGGTATATATTTATCCTAAACAACATCACACGAATGTATATATATAATTTAAAAGGTATATATTTATCCTAAACAACATCACACAAAAGTATTTACATAATTTAACAGGTATATATTTATCCTAAACATCACACAAATGTATTTACATAATATAACAGGTATATATTTATCCTAAACATCACACAAATGTATTTACATAATTTAACAGGGATATATTTATCCTAAAAAACATCACACGAATGTATTTACATAATTTGACAGGGATATATTTATCCTAAAAACACCACACAAATGTATTTAGTTAATTTAACAGGGATATATTTATCCTAAACATCACACGTATGTATTTACATAATTTAACAGGTATATATTTATCCTAAACATCACACAAATGTATTTAGATAATTTAACAAGTATATATTTATCCTAAACAGCATCACTTGAATGTACTTACATAATTTAACAGGTATATATTTATCCTAAACAACATCACACGATTGTATTTAGATAATTTAACAGGTATATATTTATCCTAAACAACATCACACGAATGTATTTACATAATTTAACAGGTATATATTTATCCTAAACATCACACGAATGTATTTACATAATTTAACAGGTATATATTTATCCTAAGAAGCATCACACGAATGTATTTAGATAATTGAACAGGGATATATTTATCCTAAACATCACACGAATGTATTTACATAATTTAACAGGTATGTATTTATCCTAAACAACATCACACGAATGTATTTACATAATTTAACAGGTATATATTTATCCTAAACATCACACGAATGTATTTACATAATTTAAAAGGGATATATTTATCCTAGCAACTGGTAATGACGTCGTTGAAGAAGTATGAAGAAGAAGAATCAACTGCCGGTTTTGTTTACATGTATAGACGACTGAATCTTGAAGTATAATGGATCATAAGTCACTTTATAAGGGATTAAATAGCCTTGAAATTGACACTTTTGAGCCATTATATATCAAGATTCAGTCGTCTATACTCGTCATGAGTCCCAGACTCCCAAGAGTCCCAAGTTCTCACTTCGTTAAATAGTTTCATATTAAGTGTAATAAAAAGATGTCGAGTTCAGATTGCAAGAAACAGAAGACTGTAAGTATTGCATATGGTTTATTTTGACGTAATTTAGCCGGGAATTATGTTATTTAACCGATAAAACAGGATTTGTCGGCGTATAATTTGGGGGTGATTTTGACTAGATGTCACGTACCATATTTATGTATCTAATTGATTTTATATCTTATTTTATTGATTATTTTCACTATTTTCATTCTATTTTGACGTTATTTAGCCGGGAATTATGTTATTTAACCGATAAAGCTGATTTTGTCGGCGTATCATTTGGGGGTGTTTTTGACGATGTCACGTACCATATTTATGTATCTAATTGATTTTATATCTTATTTTATTGATTATTTTCACTATTTTCGGGGTGTATGTATGATAGCGGCCACCTGTATGTATGATGACGGCTGACTAGGAATATGACAGAGTAAGGGGTGTTGCAAGGGGGCGTCAGGCTCTTGTTAGTTAAGGACACTGTTTGTAGGTTAGGTTAGGGGGGAAGTTTAGGTTAGTTGGTGTCCATTTTTTATGCACGCTGGAAGAACTAGCTGCTGATGCACAAGGGCTCCACACTTTCTTTTTATGCAACACTTGTTAAAAATTAATAGTTTACCCCCTTTGAAATATTTTTTTTAATTTCTCGACTTTCCCTTAACATTAAAACCTGCCTTCATTTGTAATTCTAGACATTTTTTTGCCTGAAAAACCATATATCACCTGGGAAACAAACTGGAATACAGCTGAATACAACCTAGCCTAACTCAGGACGCCGTACCCTTGCCTACCCGTGAGAGTAGGTTGCCGTGGCCTTTACCTTAATACAAATGTCAAATGTCATAGCTTATTTTTTGAAGGTTTGAATACGAAGTTATCCACTACAGTTTAATGAACTTAAGTTGGTAGACAAAGTGATTAATGATAGGGTCTATATTCTATGGCTCAAGATTTGTCTATTTTATAAGAAAAAACTCCGACTTGATGTTTTATGTTTTACTTCTAACATACAGTAACTACTACAGTTCGAGCATTAAAAACTATGGGTGTATGTAAGATTGCGGCCACATGTATGTATGATGACGGCCAAATGAGAATACGGCAGTGTAAGGGGGGTCGCAGGTGGTTAGGTTAGGTGGGGGCGTTTAAGTTAGGTGGTGTTCTTGTGTAGAAGTTTAGTAGAACAACAGACACAGTTTTTGTAGTACAGCAGTCATGTCTTATAGATGGCTAGAAAATGGGAAGAATTCCTGTTATCTGTGCATGCGGGAGGACCTGGCCGCTGATCTACAAAGGCTCCCTATTTTCATTCTATTTTGACGTTATTTAGCCGGGAATTATGTTATTTAACCGATAAAGCGGATTTTCTCGGCGTATCATATGGGGGTGTTTTTGAGTAGATGTCACGTACCATATTTATGTATTTAATTAATTCTATTTCCAATTTTATTGATTATTTTCACTATTTTCATTCATATCTTAAATAAAACCAGGGTTTTTGGCCTTTATTTCGGCACTGTTTAGCCGGTAAAATCGTAGGTTATGGGGTTTCAAAACTTTTTCAGTTGGTAAATTTAATCCAATATTTGAAATAACTGTTTTGTTACGGAAATATGTCGTGTTTTGTTCCATTTTAGCCCCACTTTTGAACAGGGATGTAGGCTAGACCCTAGTCCACCTATGGTGGATAGGTAAAACTTTGTTGCTTTCGTAGTTTGTTGGGAGAGGTTTGGGATAACTAGAAAATTGAGTAAAAAACGTCAGAAATTGGCTGTTTTTTCACTGGAATTATATTCAAATGAGGGGCCTTTTTATATCAGCGGCCAATTCCTCCCGTGCGGATTAAAAATTTACGTCAACTAACTAAACTTTCCCCCCCCTAACCTAACTTACAACCCCTATCCTTACCTACTTAGCTAATGAGAGGGGGGGGGGATGCTGATGCCCCCTGTAACCCAACCCACCCTTACACTGCTGTATTCTAAGTCAGACATAATAATACATACAGGTGGCCGCTATCATACATACACCCCCACTGGAATTATAACCGAATGAGATATCAATGAATTCACTAGTTTTGTAAAGGCTTGTCTCAACAATCTACATACTAGGACCACTTTGTGCATGAATGTCGGAAACATGAGAGAATAGCCAACAAGAAACGTGTTGGAACACCGAAAAAACCCTAATTTTGTGCCTGTCATTTCGTACGATATCAAATAACTGAAATTTCACTCGTTTGTCCCAACGTTCTACATACTGTACTAGGAACACTCAACGGACACAGGTGGGAACCTTGGGGTTTGGGTGTGGTTAAATAGGACTAAACGTGATTATTTAACCCTTGTGAGATTTGTAAAAAGGCCACTGAACCTCACAAACCCACCTGACCTAACGGAATAGTTCCCAAGTTACAATCCCTTAGGCGGGGCAAGCCCCCGGACAGCCTTCCCAGGTCATAACCCCTACCCAGATTTGTAAAAAGCCACCTAACCTAATCTAATAGTTCCCAGGTCACAACCCCTAGCCAGATTTGTAAAAGGTTATAGAACCTCACAAACCCACCTAACCTAACCTAATAGTTCCCAGGGCATAACCCCTAGCCGGGGGGCAAGCCCCAGACCCCCTCCAGGTCACAAACTGAAACGGAATAAAAAATAAATCTTTACATTATGTTAAAGTGAATCACAAATAAATCTCTCTCCTACACAATAAAATGGTGGGCAGCACTCTAAATTATATCTTAACCACACTGTACAGGTATTATAAGTATTACTTAGGATTACCTTTATGTGCATTTTTTACGACAATTGTGGTTCCTGCATCTCCTATTATACACGATCGTCCTCAAAGTATCAAGCTGACCGATATGAGTAATATATTCAACCACATCGCTCAAAGGAAAACTACAGTATAGGATACGCGTCCGTCCATCTTGGAGGTTATCGCTGGAAAGGCCGACCTCGCTCAGGTCAATCTTGGGTCGCAGGTGGGTTAAAAAGTTTGAAATCACATGGCCAACAAAAGCAGGCGTACAAGCGCAGGGAAAAGAAGGTTTGTTTGGGTGGGCTGATTGACACTGGCTTAATCCTCCTAAACATCTTAACTAGATGTTGCCTACCCTAACCTTTGGTAGTATATATAACAAATTAGTTTGTTCCGTAACTGGAATACAAACCACGCTATTTAATAGGGGTATTACTTTCGGCGTAGCTGAAATGACGAGCCATTAATTTTTAACGAAGGTTTACTACCCACACCGCTAGTTAGCGGGGGTAGGGGAGGGTAGCGTGCTACCTCCCCCCCTCACACACCTGTGCTTGAGCTCACTTTGCTCTTGGCTCGAATGGCGGTCGGACGTGTCCGCTCTCATCCTCGCTGTCATATTGGCAGCCATTAACACTTTTTGTTCTTTCTTTTTCTAGTTACTGTGTACTTGAAGTTGGCCTCTGCGACCATGCGCACCTACCCTGGTTTTCCCGACCGCCCTTGTGGAACGCTCATGTCGGCGGTCGAGACTGATCCTCACACCCTTTGTCCTTCTTTTAGGGGCCAACTGTGTGATGTCAACAAGTGTAGGGAGTGCTCTGCCTCCCAGTGGGAGAGGTTTTCGCGACGGCGGAAGACGAAGTCCAAGCGGGACATTTCTCCTTCGAAGGTTACTTCGAAGGAAGAAAAACCCAAGGCCTCTTCTTCCGTTGCCTAAACCTCTTCCGAAGCTCCCACTCGGTCGGTCTCTTTTGAGAGACCGTCGAGTGGTAGCATAGATTGAATTATTTCTAACCAACCTCGGGTCTCGAGAGATGACGTTGCTTCCCCTAGCCAAGCAGCTCCACCTCTCCCCCCAGAGCAGGACATGTCACTAACTTCCCTTTTTCAGCTTTGGTCCTTCTTGGGGCTTACGGGTTTGCCCTCCAAGGAGGTTTTGCTTGATTATATCCGCCTGGGTGCTGCTGTCAAGCAATCGTCGTCACCGTCAGAGGTTGATCCCCTGTCTCTTGTCGACGTTGTGGTGTCAGAGGTATCCCGTGCGGTTTCACCCATCTCCTCTTCCACTCCAGACTCTACGGTAGCTGACGACTTAGTTTCCCCCCCGTTCCTGACCATCCTACGAGGGGGAAACTAAGTCCATCGTCAGTCTCTTCTGCTAGTGTTTCTTCCCCTCGGGGAAGTTCACTTACAGAGATTCCTCTTCGAAGGACTGCTGAAGGTCAGCTTGCTGATCCAACGACCCCCAGAGGGCGCATCTGTCGGAAGGCTCGCCTTCCTCTTCGCCATAGAGCCCTTCCTTAGCAGCCGTTCTATGTAAGTCAGTTATAGAAGTACAGGTATCACCTCATCCTATTTACCAGGGGAAAGATGCATAGGATGAAGGATACATTACACCCAATTGGCCACACACTCTGACATCTTATCCTTCCTAGGATATAAGTTATCCTCGACTGTCTGTCACTGGACAGAAACCTAACTCAACCCATGAGGATCTATTCCCAAGTGTCAGGAGGTTTTAGGAATCAACTCTTCCGCACCTCTATCAGGTCAGAGTGTATTGACAGCCTGTGATTTTAAACCAGCCTCTTTAGTTATAGGCTCTTCCTCCTTCCTAAGGATGAGTCTTTTACTAAAGGATAAAGTTTGTATTTGCGAAGGAACAAATTACAAATTTTAAAAGTAATTTGTATTTTTCCTAACAATACAAATCTGATTTCTTCAAGTTTCATTTCCAACTTCAGCCCCAGGGGAAGGCCAAAGTGGTGTCTCAGTGTACTGGCTGGAGGGGAGCGGGGTTTCCATGCTACCCACCAGTAACTATCGTCACCTTCTTATAAATTTTAACAGCCCAAGTTCCAGCTAAGCTGAAAGCTTATTCCCATCAAAGGATTCAAGTTTTTATAGTTAGGATTTGTGAGATTTTCTGTGGTATTTTCTATTTAATAAACCCAATGTTTTGCAGCACAAGCAGTCCTCTGTACGCATTACTTAAAGGTCACTTTTCTATGTTGTACTCTACCTCCGTGTTCCCTCCTCCTTTATTCTTTCCTGCTGTCCAACCTCTCAATATTCCCTTCATGCTACAGGTGCTAAATAGCCACCCTTGGCCCTGTGTTGGGCCATCAGGACCTAATTCATGAATCCAATTGAACCAGTATATCCTTTTTATTGTTGCATTTTAACTATTGGTATTTTTATTCCCCACAGAGACTGAAATGTTTATGGAGAATAGACTGATCCAGACATGACAGGCTAAGGAAGCTGCTGCTGATAACCTTGGGTTACGTAGCAGCCCAGTTTGCCATACCAGAACCTCGGCATGTCACGTCGGGGACGGCCCCATTGCCCAGTCCGGACCTCTTGCCATCGTGAACCTTAGCAAGGTGACCACTAGAGGATGCTTCTCAAAAGTCTCGCCGTCTCCTGTTCTTACTCTGGCCAGCGTCAGCGTGTGAGTATCACCAGGTCTTATAACTTTATTTAAACCTCACACTTTCTAGAGCTCATGTTTCCATCTCATGTTAATCATGAAGGTGTTTGTTCCTTCACGAGTACAAACCTTGTACTTCAACAGAAGTAAAGCCTTAGCAAAGCTGAATGAGGCTGTTTGAACTTCACTGAGGTGGAGGAGGTAGTTACTGCGGGGTGGTGGGGAGGCCCCTCACATCTGACAGGCCACTGAGCCCATACTTTTTCAACTGCTTTGGAGTACAGGTGAGCCGTTTCTCTTTCTCTTAGATAATTGTGTTAGCAGATCATTGTTCAAGAGGAATGTTTGGAAGGAATGAGGGATTAGTAGTGGTTTCCTGATAACTTTGTGACCGTTGTCTGTTCAAACCTGCCAATATCTACATTTTTGTTTCTGTTAGACAGCATTCCTCTTTGCTATTTATTCTCTTGAGTGTGTGGCAAAGTATTGGCAATGACATCATTGATGTGCACTTGCAAAAATCTCCTACTGTTTCTCTCCTAGTGGGAGAGGATGCCATAGGAGTTCCCTCAACTCCCTTCGCTGGGGCTCCTTTGCATGCATCCACAAGCTCCCTTCTGAGAGCGCATCTTTGCCTTCTAGTAAGGACAGAGACTCTAGAGTTCACTTGATGACATTGTGTAGGATCCCTACAGTACGTTTCAGAGTGTACCACTCGATAGATCCTGCGTGCCGGTCCCCAAGAGAAAGAACCCTACACCTATGCCAAATCAGCGCACACAGGATATTTGTGACGAGATCCTACCAAGGAAGACTTTTCCGAGAACATCCAGGATGACTGGTCTATAGGAGTTGTGTACTTGTGACTCCTGACCATTCCTTCCCCACAGAAGAGACAGTGTGGTACAGGAAGCATTCTTTCCTCTTCCTGGACTATCTGCTTGTCCCTTGTGAGAGAAGGAAGCAGTGCCTGCCTCTGTTATAGTAAGTCTCGTACCTAGTGAAGTACCTCAACCAAAAATGCTGCTACTTCCCCCAAACAATAAGACATCTAATCAAAGTAGCGGTTTCTCTGTGGTGATCTCTCTCTGGATATGCAAGGGCGGTACGCACTAAGAAAGTAGCCAGTCTGAGCAGTACGGGATACAGTTGTTCACACGCCTATTACCAGTACTTTGTCTCGTAAGGTCCTGTGAAAGCTTTATGATCAAGAAGATGCTACATTGTGTACACGCTATCATCGGGAAGATTTCTCACCACCAGCAACAGGCTTTCACACAACATTCCTGTGTGCGGCTCAGTGCCAGGCTTTTACATTCACCCATCAGAAACTGAGAAACCCGGTTCTTCTCCAGCCTCTGAGGGAACAGAGCCAAGAGCACCTTGGCCTCTCAAGGGTCAAGGCTGTCCAGAGTCTCACTTCTGTTCGTGGTAGGGATGGTACGTACTGTGAACATATTTAAATGGGAAGACACCTTGTAGGTTCCTTCCCGAAGAATATATTTCAGGACAAAGCTCAGGTGTCCATTGGACTTGTTCGACAATATGCAATCAGACACTTTGTGTTTGCTTTTTATTGACCCTTGTGTCTTAGATCTGGCATATGCTTCTTTCTATCTCCTCCAATACACAAAGAACTTGAATATACGATCATTCTCATTATTTGTACAGTCTATGAGATCGTCCTTTCACAATTTCAGAGGTTTTTGTCTTCTCTCCCTTCGTGTTTCCTCTTCGTGGGAACATTTCGATCGTGTTCCCAAATGGTAAGACAAGTCTCCTCTCGCTTGTTTTCCATGGTCGTCATGTCCCATAGAATTGGCCATGATCAGGAACCACACAATTGGGACTTGTTCATCAAGTGATAGTTATTTTCAAGTCACCAGGAAATTTGTTCACCTGTTTCTGTCACTTGCCCCTTCTATCCAGAAGACTGACTCCTCTGCATGGTTTCATGTGAGGGAAAGTGCTGTGCCAAAACCCAACCCCCAGGAAGAGTTTTCTCACAATTTACAGGAGGCCACGTTCCTGCTACCAGCGACTGGTCTTGTGTGAGACCGAGTAGGAGCACTGCCGGTCAGGACAGGGGCATTCGGTCTCGTCTCTCTCCTGCTTTGGGACGTTCCCAAGAAGATTTGGTGACGTCATAGCTTGAAATTGGCCTAAGGGCCAATACTGCTCATTGACATAGATCTTCCCATGCTTGGAGACTGATCCATGGTTTGAGTTCTTTCATATGACAAGATCTCCCAACTGTTGCTAATTATGGGTTGGAATGGGTGACTCTGATCGGATCTCGGCACTCTGAGGTGTCACATCATGCTTACGCTGTTCTCAGTAAGACCGCATCATAGCTGATCTCACCCCTCTGCATGTAAGATTCTCCGTAAGCATCCTCTCCAACTAAAATCAGCACTTTGTTTACCTCCTCAAGATTGTGTATTATGATTTAGGAATTGGCAATCTTAAAGGGTGCAACTCTGCCGCTTTGAAACAATGTTTTCTTGGGGTTACTTCAAACTACTACTTTCAGTGACTTTAATATGCTAAAGTTGTACATGGAAAATGTTCTCTTCCTTGTAAAAGACTAACTTTCAAAGGAGGCCATTTTTAATATGGAAGTATTTGATTTTTTTTATAAAGTGAATATGCAGATTATAGGCTTTAAGATTCCCTATCTTTCCCTGTTTGAATGACAAAAATCAGTCATTATTAAAAAAGTATTAGTAATTTTTCTCCAAAAATTCAAGATTTTGTGAGGTAGGATTTAGTATTTTTTTTTATAAAGTGATTGAATAAATGTTAGTATGTCATTGGGAAGTATGGCGTACCAGGTGAAAATGAGAGTGGTGAGAGACTGGTAGATATGTGTTGAGCAAGAGATGGTGATGATAAGTTCTAGCTTTTTCAAAAAGAAAGATCAAAACAAGTATACATGGGTAAGAGTGGCAAATGGAAGAGTGGTAGAAAGGGCGTTTGTGAGTCTGTTAGTGGTGTTGGGGTATGTGGAGTTACGTTCGCTAGTATCAGAGGGCGTTCACGATCTCTTGCCACCGTTCACTGGCAAGTCTATACGAACCTCAGCGCCTTAGTACACGAGACGAGGGTTTGCGAGACCTTGCCTCGCCTTAGTTCCCATGGCAGTTTGCGAGCCTATCGCCTCGTGCGAGATCCCCATCTCGTCTCAGTACCCATGGCAAATTTGGGAGACCCTCACCTCACCTCAGTACCCATGGCAGCTTGTGAGACCCTCGCCTCTCCTTATTAACCATGGCGATTTTGTGAAACCCTCCTCGCCAGCGCTACAGTAGTGTACACTATTGGCTCTAGCAGTGAAGGTAAGATTCAATGCTGACATTTTTCAAATTCTCATTCACTAATTCTTGCTGGTGTTTGCGAGTGCTTACCAGTTTTTGTGAACGTTCACCAGCATTCGCTAGTATCGGATGCCGTTCACGAGCGCTTGCAAGCGTTGGCGGACAATTGCCACCGTTCACTGATTCTCACCATGTTTGCTAGCAAGCCTATACGAATCTGCCTAGTGTTTGTGTTCTTTACGTTCTGGGACAACAAACCCTTCATGCTAGACTTTGCTTCTTCATGGGTAACTTTCTTCCCTGAGGAGAAGTTTTACACAACTACAGGTGTTTGTTGAAACTGTATAAAAGGCTGAAACGAACTCTGGTGTCGCATGCACTCTCACCAAAATAAAACTTCAAGGTTATTGCAACAAATACCATTTACTACCGATGGCTGGAGGCAGCTGCATGTGTCAGTGTGCCCCTAGACACGACGACTTCTCGTTAGACACTGAGTTTTGAAACATAATCCTTCTGGGTTATTTTCTTGGGCTTTTTTGCCTGACGGAATAAAGAGCTTTTCGGAGCAATCGCACAACGGACTTCTGATGTACTCTATACCCTTCCAAGGTTATTATTTCAAGCCTTTAATCCCAATGGAATAGTAGTAGCATCTGCTTACATTTACGAACAATAACAAACCCCGCCCACAAGGCAGCCGGACAAACTTTGTCAGCTTCTCATTATGTTTACGGCCGTTAGCAAGCAGCGCCTACAAGGCGGTCTGGCAAACCGATGGAGGTATGATCTCTACACCAGCTGTATGTTTTGTTTTTGTTGGCGCATGCGCTCACATCTTATAAAGTACCACAGCCAGTCGATGACCAAATTCCTTGGGCAATAATGTTGCAAGCGGGCTCAGACTCTCAAATGTTTACCCGGAGGCCAAGCGATCTTTCTGCTGACAAGGACTATAGACCATCTTACAATTAGAACTCCGTTCTAATAAATCATTATTGTTGATGGCTATATTCGTTGTGGGAATCCAGGATATGCATTACTCTTCTTCATTCTCGTAACCAGACATACTGGATGTGCGGTCTACCTTCATCCCAGCCTGTTACTTCCTAACTTCCGTTCAAGGTCTTAACTTTTAAAAAGTACGGAGGCCAAAAACTTCATACTGTATAAGGGAATCTGTTTCCTGGAGGGGACTTTCGAAACTTATACCAGTTTTGCTGATCGGAGACGAAGAAATACAAACGTTTATGTCATTCGTAGGAAGGAGGAGGTCTCGGTTACGAATGTTTATCAACATTCTCCAACTGAGTTCCGGACACAACTAATAATCCGGGTTACTCCCGTATGTTTGTCCGTGTCCCTGGTCTGTGTTACTGGTTTGTAGATGAATTTATGCATACATTACCTGTCCAACAATAGATTAAAGATACGTCGCAATTTTACCTTTCGGAAGTAGTTATGTGCGATCGGTCGTTACTGACTGGCCTCTTTCCTGAAAGCGATCGCTAAGGAGATTCACTGTAATATCATCCTCTAGGGAATACTGGCTACCCTGGTTTTCTGGTTTGTAGCACACTTACTCAGCCAACTCCCATTGGATTGGTGACAGCTTCTCCCTTCCCTTTCATAGCTGAGTGTGTAACTGTTTGCACGTCTTGACATCAACTTGAGATGTTACTTGCTACGTAATCTCTAGACCCCTCGGGAGGAACCGAGAATTGACTTTTCGCTTGAGGGTCAAGGTCGCTTGTTCCACTCAATGGAACTTGCTAGCCTTTATTGTTGACCACCCTACCGGGTATTTGTTGACCAGGTAGTCCAGAGCTCTTCCCATTGTCCGATGATCTGAGGGCGGGTGGATTTTTCCTCAAGGGTAAGGCGCTGGTACATCCTTTCTCCCGTAGTCTTAATAGCCTTTTATGAACGAATGCCTCCTCCTGTAGGAGCGCATAACGCTACCCAGGCTGCTGCGAGAGACAGGTACAAAAATACCCTGGTCCATCCTACTCGGGCATGAACACAGACTATAGTTTTGGAAAGAAATCTTGAGCTGTGTTGCACACCTATTCACTGAGGACACACTCCTCGCAAGTGCACAGAGGTAGCAATTACCTAAAAGAACTGAGAAAGGTTCGCTTTCCAGGTCTCGCCTCGTGAGTACACACTTCCAGCAGGACGAACTGGAAGAGGTACGCAAGCCAGCGCATCTTACCTGCCTTCACCTTGCTAACGCTCGCCCTTGCAAAGAGGAATGGCAGGTAGCTTCCCCTTCACCGACCGACCATCCACAGACTGTTCCATCCTTGGTCAAGCCCACACTAGGCAAGGTCTTTTCCATCAGGTGCTCTCTCCTTGGCCGTTCATGACCTGAGGGCTGCTTCTGCGGGACGTTCATGTCATGTGCATCTGCTATGTCCTTAGGAGCCTCTGCCGTTTATGGGGACAGCCCTTTGACCGGCCGAAAATCGAGGTAAAAAAGTCCGAAATCGGATCTTTTTTACGGGAATGATTTGTTAAATAATGTAGATTGACGGGACAGTATTAAATTGTAAAACCGAATGATTTTTGAAATCGAGTAAAAAAAATTCTGAAATCGGCTCTTTCTACGAGAATGATCACATGACGTGTCCTTAAAAACTACAAACTTAACGAAGGGGTAAATATGTAGATTGACGGGACAGTATTAAATTGTAAAACCGAAGGTTTCTTAGACTGGGATGACACGGGCTCTATCTATCGGGAAAGTTGGAAACTAAGAAGGAAAATCTGCTCTTTTTCGCGGGAATGATCACGGAATGAAATATTAAATTCACTGGTTTTGTAAATGCTTGTCCCAACAATCTACATACTAGGAACCCTCTGGTCATGGATGTCGGAAATGTGCGAGAAAAATGGACAACTAACCCAAAATTCCCCTCCTAACCTGACCTACAAGCCATGTCCTTACCTTCATCGTGAACTAAACGGGGGGGCTGACGCCCCCCTGCGACCCCCCAAACACTGTTGCTAACATATAAACCCCACAAACCAAACCTAACCAATCCTAGTAGTTCCCAGGTCACTACCCCTACCCGGGGGCAAGCCCCCGGACCCCCTTCGTAAGTCTCTCTCCTACAGAAAAGAAGTTCCATGTCCTTACCTTCATCGTGAACTAAACGGGGGGGCTGACGCCCCCCTGCGACCCCCCAAACACTGTTGCTAACATACAAACCCCACGAACCAAACCTAACCAATCCTAGTAGTTCCCAGGTCACTACCCCTACCCGGGGGCAAGCCCCCGGACCCCCTTCGTAAGTCTCTCTCCTACAGAAAAGAAGTTCCATGTCCTTACCTTCATCGTGAACTAAACGGGGGGGCTGACGCCCCCCTGCGACCCCCCAAACACTGTTGCTAACATACAAAACCACCCGCCCCAAACCTAACCAATCCTAGTAGTTCCCAGGTCACTACCCCTACCCGGGGGCAAGCCCCCGGACCCCCTTCGTAAGTCTCTCTCCTACAGAAAAGAAGCTTTGGGTAGCACTCAAAATTATATCTTATCCACATGATCATATTATAGGTTACTCAGGCTTACCTTAAATTTCGTAGTCGCTAAAACCACATCAGGGCCACATCACCTGTTTTACACTTTTTACATGTACCTCTAAAATCCCTTAAGAGGCCTTCTCGAAATAAATAGTGAAAGAATTCGGGGGTAACACGAGTGAAATCACGTAGATGTATATATCTGAGGGTCTTAATTGCATCAATCTGATCAATACGGGAGATAAACTCGAAAATATCACTCACAGAGAAACTATACGGAACAGGTCTATCCATCACGGCGGTTAGAGTTGGAAAGGGTCGACTGTAGGTCAATCTCGGGTCATGGGGGGGATTAAAAATTTGAAATCACGCGGCCCACGAAAGGGTTAGTTCGGTTGCTTTGTTTGACACTGGCTTTATCTGACGAAATATCTTAACTAGATGCTGGATAACCTAACCTTTGTTTGTATATAAAACAAAATAGTATTCGGCATAATTTTGGGACGATTTCGAAAGAAATAACCATCTTAACAAGAGATTAAAATGAAAATTGTTGAAATTAGCGAAAACATACGTACGAACATCGAAAACTGTTCATGCTTGCGCGACCAGCTGATATGCGAATCGAGCGCCGCCAAACGGGTGTTATTATAATCAGGCAGGAAACAATGATTGCGGGAAATTTTACGACCGAGTAAGTTGGCCGTGGCTTCAGCGTACGACGCATTGTAACGGCCTTTTTCTAACATAACATTTCATGATAAATATCCCAGCAGTATCAAATGTCACTAAACATGACGTGTCCTTAAAAACTACATACTTAACTAAGGGGTAAATATGTAGATTGACGGGACAGTATTAATTTGTAAAACCGAACGTTTCTTAGACTGGGATGACACGGGCTCTGTCTATCGGGAAAGTTGGAAACTATGCAGGAGCTACCCGTGACTTGCGTACGGACCATGCTGAACTTAGAAAATGTTGCCGTGGTAAAGGTAAATTGTGTTATTAGTCAAAACGATAAATTAACATCATATTATGGTATGTTAGAAAATTGTAAAGAACATCAACCCCATAATGAAATACGATTTGGCTAGTAATAAGAAAGATATCCCTGTCCCCATAAACGGCAGACACCCCAGAAATCTTGAGCTGTGTTGCACACCTATTCACTGAGGACACACTCCTCGCAAGTGCACAGAGGTAGCAATTACCTAAAAGAACTGAGAAAGGTTCGCTTTCCAGGTCTCGCCTCGTGAGTACACACTTCCAGCAGGACGAACTGGAAGAGGTACGCAAGCCAGCGCATCTTACCTGCCTTCACCTTGCTAACGCTCGCCCTTGCAAAGAGGAATGGCAGGTAGCTTCCCCTTCACCGACCGACCATCCACAGACTGTTCCATCCTTGGTCAAGCCCACACTAGGCAAGGTCTTTTCCATCAGGTGCTCTCTCCTTGGCCGTTCATGACCTGAGGGCTGCTTCTGCGGGACGTTCATGTCATGTGCATCTGCTATGTCCTGCCTGCTGTGGGTGGCGTTGTGACCAGGATAACACCTGCCTTGAATGCCGAGAGTGGTCTGCCTCTCTGTGGGAGAAGTATGGGACCCGACATAAGTCCAAAAGGGATTCTTCACCTCCGGGGTCTTCCTCAAAGTTGAAGAAATCTAGGACTTTGATCACCCAACCTCTTCCCAAAGCTCCTGTTCGTTCGGTTTCTAATTAACTCCAGGTCAACCTCTGGTCTCGAGGGATGGTGCTACTGCTCCCAAGTGAAGCAGCCCCTCTCCTCCCTCGAAGTGAGACTTGCAGTACTCTTTCTTTGATGCTTTCCAGGTGAGGCCATCTCTGGATTTGACCGGCACCCCGCCGTTGAAGGCAGTTTTTGAACTTCAGCTTGGTGCGGAGTGGAAGCGAACACAGACTTCCTCAGTGGTGGATCCCCTATTGTTACTGAGTGTGGGCCTACACAACCCTGAGGTTTTGTCTGTCGTGTCCGCTGACGATTCCCACCCTACCTCTTCTTCCGCTGCTGCCGCCGTTGCCAAAAACTGCTCCCTCCCCCCTTGCTGAGCCAACTCTTCCATCTGGGGTAGAGCAAAGTTCAAGGCAGGTCCCTCTTGTGGGTGGGCATCGCTCTCACCTAGAGTGAGATCCCCCCCTAGAGTCCCAGATCCAAATGTCTTCTAAACATCTTCCTGTTATTGCTTAGCATTCCTCCCCTTCGGAAGATCTTCGCTGCCCTCAACGAGCTCCCAGAGTGCGTGGTCGTCCTTGACGCTCGCCCACTCCTCGTCACTTGTCACCTCAACCGCAGACCCCTTCCAGAGATCGTCACTCTTCACCTCGTGAGGAATCTCATCAGACTCACCGACAGCCTTCTGGTTCTCAACCCTCGCCTGTTTTATCGGACTCTATGGACTCGCCATTCGCCAGCCCCAAGGCGTTCGCCTGTCCATCGGCACTCTCCAGCTTCTAGTCACTTGAAAGCAGTTAGTGGTTTGTCAGCTGCCATAGATTCTCCAGGCTTTCCGATCGCTCGTCGATCACCTGCAGTCTGCTGTTCGTCAACTGTTCGTAGTCCTACAGCTACTCGTCATTTTCCAGCAGCTCATCGTTCGCTAATGACTCAGCGATCACCAACTACTAGATGTAGTTTCTCGTCGTTCTCCAGCCGCTCATCAATTGCCAGTGGCTCGTCGTTTGCCAGCTGTTCTTAGTACTCCTGTGGCTCGTCATTCGTCAGTACCTAGACGTTTACTAGCTGTTCGTCATTCGCCTGGCTGTAGGCGATCTCCTCCAGATTGAAAGCAGTTTTCCTGACGCTCTCCTCTTTGAACTTCCCATTGCTCGTCCTGTCATTGGCACTCACCAACCCTCCATTTTCCAGCTCCTCGTAGGGGTTCTCCCTCTCTTTCACCAGCTTATAAATGCCGGCCGTCAGGCTTAGATCACCATTCTCCAACTCTAGACCGTAAGTCTTCTGTTTCTTGCAGGTCGACTCAAGAACACAGCTCCCCAGCCAAAGTGTCCAGGACATCACGCTGGAAGGACCACTTCTGACGATCTCCTCTCCTTCAGAAGGTAAGCTGCCCTGTTCCGCTCACCCTTAAGTGGGAACCATCTAGGTTGCAGCCATCCGCCTCTTCGCACCGCTTGCCTCTCCAGTCATCAGTCGATCCAGGCAGGAACCTGATTCCATCTTTTCAGAGACCTTCAGTATCGATCCTCTCGGGATCTGTCGGTCAGCGCCTCAGTGGGCAAAGATCCTTGGTTCAACACCCTGGTCAAAGCAGTTCACCAGGAATTTGTGGAAGGTGTCTCACCTCTACAGTCCACTAGTATGCCTATGGATTCCTTTGGAGAAGCCATCTTCATCTCCGGCTGACCCTAGACGTAAGTCTACGTTCCCCCCTCCTCAGGTGCCATCATCATCTTCCATCTCTCTTCTATAATGGAAGTGAGTAGTAGCTGAACTGCAGGATTCCTCCCGGGTCAAACTAACTCATACGAACATCGAAGCATAGGCTGAGCATCATTATTCCCTCTCCTCTGCGGGTAGGCGCCCTCCAGCGTCCTCCGAGCCAAGATTCTCTGTCTCTCAGAGAGAAGAGTCTGGGCAGGATCTTCCTGCCCCTCCTTTATCAAGGTGGTTCCCTTGGAGCAGCTACCGGTATCCAGACCTTTACTGGAGGACGTCGCTCCCTCAGCAAGTGAGGGACATATGAAAGAGCATACAAGACCTTCACTCCTGGAGGAATTCTTTCCATCCCGTAAGGAGTCGAAGAGTGCCAAGACTGTCCTCTAGTCTTTGGCAAGGACTTCAAGACCTTTGCAGGAAGGATCCAAATGATCTTCTCCAAACCCTGCAGGGTTGTCAGCATTGTTCGAGGGACGACGTCAACTCACCTCGAGAGGAGATCTAGTGGTTGGATGACTTAATGACGATGACGACCATCTCCCAAGACCTGCTAGTCCAAAGCTATTGGAGGCTGAGCAGGGGGAGTTGGAGTACGCCTTCTAGCAGGTCTTGGCCTGCATGAGGTTCATTAATGGGTTATTTGATTCAGCGGTGGCCCCTCAGCAGTGCCTGTCGGAAGGCGTTCTCACAGATCACTTGCTCCTCTTTTAAACATCTTCCGCCTCCTTTTGTGCAGCAGAGGAAATATCACGAGGTTTCCAACGAGCCCCTTCCTTCCCTGCCTCTCGATCACTCCATAGAGGCCCTTACCAGAGGGATCTCCCTCGAGAGACTATCAGGACTTCGTCTCGTTCTTGGCATTGAAGATTCTTAATCAGGAGAAAGTAGCGAAGTACGCCATGCAGGCTACTTCGTGGCTAGACCTCTGGTTAGGATCAGTGGGACACCTCATAAGGACCGAGGACTGGTCCAAGGAGACGTCGAGGAAGGCGATGTAGACCTTTTTATTATCGGGAACTTGAACTATTTAGTTCCTTTCCCACCAAGTTGTGAACTTGTTGGCAAATACGATCCTTCGGCAAAGGGACTCCCACAGAATGAAGTAACGAGACTGAGAAACTCTACTTTGAAAGGTTCCTCTGCTCAGGCATGAAAACGTCAAGCATGCTTCGGAGAGGTGAAAAAAGTTCAAGCAGGACGCCCTCCTCCATAGGGCTAGAACATCTCGTCCCATAGACCACTTCCTCTGCAGAAGAAACAACAGCAACAGCCTAAACCGCCAATGAATAGGACATCAGCTACAATGGCAACAAGGCATAGAAGCCTTTTCCAGCCAAAGAGTGAAAGGGTTCCAAGTCCTCATATGGAGGTAAGAGTTCTAGAGAAGGCAGCTGAGACTGCACCCGCTAGGATGGGCAATCCTCCCACTTGTCCACCGGTGGTGGTTGCCTGCATTGCTGCTGGCAGATATGACTGCTGCTTAAGGTTAAACCCTGGACAGTCGTTGTGATTCATTCAGAGTATCTCGTCTTGTTCACTCAATCTCTCCCTCCACTGACCAAGGATCCAGTTCCATCGAGTTTCTCTGCGAAGGGATCTGCAAAAGAGCTGGATCTCCGGGCCGAATTCCAGACCATGTTGAAGAAGGCTGCTCTCCAGGAGGTCCTCGGCGACTCCCCAGGCTTCTTCAGTCGACTCTTTCTTGTGAAAAAGGCGTTATCGACCTCTCAGCTCTGAACAAGTTTGTCAAGCAAACTCCGTTCAGCATAGAGACGGCAGACACAGTCAGACAAGCGGTAAGACCACAGGACTTCAAGTGCAAACTGGACCTAAAAGACGCATACTTCCAGATCCCAATCCACCCGTCTTCAAGGAAGTATCTAAGGATCATTCTAGACAACAAGAAATACCAGTTCAAGGTGGTGTGCTTCGGTCTTTCCACAGCACCTCAGGGCTTCACAAGAATATTCGCCCTAGTGTCATCCTGAGCTCACAGAATCGGCTTCCATTTCCTGAGATATCTGGACAACTGGCTGATTCTAGCAGACTCGATGGCAACCCTTCTTCATCTCCGAGACAAACTTCATGAGTTTTGATAAGACCTCGGAATCATGGAAAATCTCAAGTCGTCGTCACTACTTCCCTTTCAACGACTGGTATACTTGGATATAATCATCGACACTGATCAACAGAAAGTCTTCCCATCAGACGACAGGGTAGTGAGGCTGACAAAGGTAGAGAGACCATTCCTCAGACGAGAAGAACTCCCAGCCCAGAGGTGGTTATGTCTCCTAGGGCTCATAGCAGCCTTGGTTTATCTAGTTCCGAATGGCTGTCTCAGTATCTGATCTCTCCAATGGAGGCTAAAGTTCAGCTGGAATCAGTCCAGCGATTCCCCGAACATTCAAGTTCCTATAGAACTAGAAGAGCAGACGGACCCCAGATGGTGGGTGAACGACGAGAATCTCCGCAGGGGTGTCGACCTTCTCGTCCTCCCCTCTGACTTGATGCTCTTTTCAGATGCATTAAAAGAAGGGTGGGGAGGCCAACATGCTGCACCACACAGCCTCAGGCCTATGGTCAGAGTCCAAAAAGTACCAGCACATAAATCTCTTAGAAATGAAGGCAGCCTTCTGAACCCTCCAACAATTCCAGCAGTTCTTGGCAGGCCACTCAGTGGTGTTGATGAGCGACAACACCACGGTAGTGGCTTACATCAACAAACAAGCCGGTACGTTTTTGCAGCTACTATCCCTTCTAGCATTAGAGATTCTGAGATGGGTAGAAGACAACTTGGTGACCCTATCAGCATGCTTCATTCCAGGCAAAAGGAATGTGCCCGCAGACAAACTTATCAGAGCGACTTAGATACAGTACTGTGTTAGGCTCCGAGTGGTCTCCAAATCATCTAGCAGCTAACAAAGTCCTGACTTTGTGGGGTTCCCCTACTATGGACTTGTTCGCAACATCCCCGAATTTCAGGCTCCCGCTGCTACCCAGCCTCGGATCCCCAGGCTCTCTGGCAAGATGCATTCTAGCAATGGTGGGACAACATCGACGTTTACGCATTTTCCTCCATTTTGTCTGATGAGAAGAGTACTCAACAAGACCAGAGTATCCACCAATCTCTCGATAACCCTCATAGCTTCACTATGGCATCACGCAGAATGGCTCCCGGACCTTCTGCAGCTCCTAACAAAGCTCCCAAGAGAACTCCCTCCACGACATGATCTACCCAAGCAGCCCCATGGGAACATCTTCCACAATGCCGTAGCTTTGCTATGATTTGACGCCTGGAGACTATCCAGAACCTCCTCACTCTGAGAGGATTTTTGCAACAAGTTGCGAACCTGATGGCTGGACATCTTCGACACTCATCAGCTTCGGTCTACCAAGCTAAGTGGACTGTCTTCTATGGTTGGTGTCGTGGAAGGGGTATATCTCCCGTCGATGCTACTATTCCAACAATAGCAGAGTTCATTTTACACCTTCGGGAGGAAATGCTCCTCTCAGTTTCGGCAGTATAAGGTTACCACTCAGCCTTGAGTCTAGTGTTTAAGCTGAAAGTTGTAGATATTTCTTCTTCGTTGGAACTCTCTCTCCTCTTGGAAATTATAAGTTTACTGTCCCTAGTTGGAAGTTAGAACTGCTTGGAACGTGGTTTGGGTCCTTCAGTCTCTGAAGGGTCTTCCCTACATTCCATTACGTCAGGTAACAGATCGCCACCTCACTTTGAAGACGGTGTTCCTACTTGCTTTGGCTTTGGCCATAAGAGTTAGTGAACTTCATGGTTTTTCTTATGACATCACACATTCAAGGGGATGGGGAGAGGTATTTCTCGGCTTCATCGCTGAGTTCATAGCAAAGACTCAAAATCCGGGATAGCAGATCCTAGATTTGATTTCTTCCAAATTGAGAGTTTCCGTACCATAATCGATGACACAGATCAACTGTTACTATGCCCAGCAAAAAGTTTGAGGTATTACTTCAAAAGAACATCTGCCGCTGGCCCCCAAGTGTCAGCACTCTTTGTCAGCACAAGGAATGTCAGGAGGAGGATGACAAAGAACACTGTGCACGGATTCATAAGGTCATCCTTCTCCAACACGAACCAGAGCTCATGACGTCAGGGGCATTGCAACATCCCTTTCGTTCAAATGAAACTACTCTGTGGCGCAGGTACTAGAAGCGGGCATGTGGAAGCATCAGACGACCTTCATTGCCCACTACCTAGAAGACGTAACCCACAGGAACATGGAAACTTTTTCCATTGGTCCTGTGGTGGCTGCACGAGTTGTTTAACACCTCAAGCTCCTTGATGCACAAGTAGCAGAGGGTTGAGGGCATAGCTTATCCGGGATTAGTCTGGGATGAATGTTTAAGAATGGCTAGCTCTTTCTTTTCTTCATCTTTCCCTCTTGAGGAATCAGTATTCAGGGTCCTCTGCAAAGCTGACCTCAACTATCTGCAGGTAAACCATTTCCCCTTGTGTAACCTCTTATTGTTTCAATACTTGTTGCGTCCCCATACCCTAACGATGGAGTATTAGGTAATGTCTTTGTAACATCTGAAAATACCTATGGCTCACAAGAACTCTTAGCTAGACAGTCCCATTGCTAGTATCACGAGCGCACAGCTAGTTCAGGCCCCGGACCATGCATAGTACGGTTTTAGTGAGGTGTAGGGTTTCCGCCAATTATGTGTACACATAAAGGGGAAAACCCCGGGTCAAAGCCAAAAAGCCAATTGGCACAGACTTCCACCTTTCTCAAGGGTAAGTCATCCCATATAGATAGCTTTGGCTTGTATTTAGTGAAGCAACAAATGACAAATTTGGAAGTCATTTGTATTTTTCCTAACGACACAATCCTGTAGCTATTTATATAAATTGGCCCGCCAGTACCTGTCCCTCGTGAAGTCCTACTTCTTAGCAAATTAGGTTAATAGCTCAGGTATGTGAGTGAGCAGGGTAGCTACTACTCCCACCCCCCACCCTGCTAATAAGCGGATGGGTGCTTAACCCTCGTTAAAAGTCTCCTCACTGGGTTAAGTCTGCTTGGGAGTGCAGATATCTATGGTTATCTACGGATACGTCCCTGATTACACACGATATCTTAGGATAGTCGTTCAGGGGGTTAGAACCCTGTGATACCTGACGGTAATTCTCTTGTAATATCACTCGCAGAAATATCATATAGTAGGAAGCTGTCGGAAGAACCTTCCATCAGGACGACATGGCTATCTCACCCAAAAATAGATTTTTCCTACGTCAAAATTCGTTTTCTTTCAGCTTCGCATAAAGTAATATCCATGTATAAATAGCTAAAGGTTTGTGTCGTTAGGAAAATTACAAAGTACTTTCAAATTTGACATGTTAGGCCGATATACGTAACCTTGCGACGAGCTCTGCAACAAAAAAAGCAATTCTATTCATGAAATTAAAAAATACAGTACATACTTATCTCTGATAATGGTATAATGGTATTATACGTATCATAACGAGAAAATATAAGTACAGAAGTGTGATAAATGAAAACATAAGCTATGTTTTGACAACTCTGTTTGCATCTCAAAGCTGTTCAGTACAGTGTACAGGTTGAAGCCTGTAGCTCTATCCCGACTGAAGCTATGTCGGTTTTGCTAAGAATAGTCACTAAGGTCGTACAAATATTTTGTGAATGGATAACAGCATGATAGCCTATTGCTTAATTTATAAAATAATGGAATTGTTTATATATTTTATGTACTATGTAAATTTTGAATGAAGTCTTGGTGCCTAGCAATGAATTTCTCTGAAGTTAGATAAAATTTTAGCATTTTTCAAGTGACACTATTAGGGAAAGGGCTTTTTTTATAATGATTTATTTTAATTGAACAATATTCCAGGTAAGGTTGCTGTCACCCCAAGATGAAAGTGGCTTTAAATCATGACGCCGATGCGATGGAAATAGCCAGATATTTTCTGGCTGCCCCAGCACGCTATCAAGACTTGTCGAGAAGTACGCGTGACTCTCACTGACCCTTTCTTTAAAGTTCCCTTAGGAACTCATAAAACATCGCATCTGTTTGTACTGGATGGAAATCCGTAATAAGTAAGTTGCTTTTTGTTTTTGATTATCTGGAAAGTGGTTTTTTCTCACAAATGGAAATGTGCTATTGGCTAGAAAAACAAGTAACCTTATAGGTTACTTTGAGTGACTGTACTGTATAGGCTATTGTGTTGAGGGTAGGATCAAACCATCTTTGTTCCGACGCTAAATGCAAACCCTTTCGTTCTTTATTAGGGATATACTTCCAGCAAAACTGGAAGACTCGCCATAAGACGTTTAGAGATGGGTTACTCCCCCACTGCTACTTAGCGGCGGGTAGGGGAGGTGGCCGGCTACCCCGCTCACACACAGACACACATACACACGTATACAGACACACCAGTGTTGTCTCATCACTTTTGATTGAAGACAGGAATATGAGGGGGATAGGTGATGGCAGGCCAAATTCATATAAAGAGCTCAAGGTTTTTATCGTTAGGGAAAATACAATTTACTTTCAAATCTGTCATTTTTATTGTTGTTAACCCTTTTACCCCCAGGCTCTTTGGAAATTTCCAACCCTTAACCCCCAAGGGGTTATTTTTTCCCCAGCACATTTTGCAGTATATTTTTTTTTAAATTGCTCTAACAGCCTTAATTTTCATCATAGAGAGGTCAGGCTGGTCTCATTCTCTTGGAAAATATCTGAATTTTCTCAAAAAAATTATCAAAAATACGATAAAAAATTTTTTTATAGCATTTTTTTGCAAGGACGTACAGTACGTCCATGGGGGTAAAGGGATGAGTTTTGTGAAACGTACCAGTACGTCCTTTGGGGGTAAAAGGGTTAAAGAATGGTCAGTAGTGGAAGAATGATATTAAAAGTGTCATATTTGTCAAGCTTTTTATTTGTATTCATTAATAGATATTTTGTTTGGTAGTTCATCCTTCTTAAAATGTTTATACATAATCCAGAGTGAGTTGGCAATTTACTTGCTGCCATTTTCTCTCTGGTGAATTTTTATTTAAATGTAAAAATGAAAGATTTTTATATTAATTATGAGTGAATTTGTTTCGGTTGAAGTTATCAGTGATAAATTCTGAATAGAAAGCAGATCATTTGAATTGAGTCAGCCTTTGTAAAATATTTTAGATGAAATATGACTTTCAGAATAACATTTGTATAATTAAAATCAAAACAAGAAAGAAAGAATTCTTGTTAGGCACATGCAAAAGACTGTTCTCTTTTCTTATGAAAATGGCGGAGATACAAGATGTTTCAAATTGCAATTTATCAATACTGTAAACTCATTCAAAAAATGTCTTTTCCAATATTTTCATATACTGTATATTTACAGCTAATGATATACACGTTTGATGCTTCAGGGTACCTGTATTTTCAAAAACAGCCCATATATGTACAGTTTCTTCCCTGCAAATTTGAAACTAACATGGGTAGTTATAGAGGTACAGGTCAGATAATGAAAAATTGGGTAATTTTTTACCCTTGGGCCTCTGAATCGATGTCGTCGATACCATAGTTGAATAATTAAAGAGTTCTTGTGATTGTACAGGCAATAACCTTTCCAATGATTCCTAATTTGCACTTGTGATTAATTTCTTTCTATATGAAAATGTCCTTTCTATTGTCCCTACCCATAACTTTTGCGTCCTAAGAAAAATTTGAAAAAAAAAGAAAAAAATAGAGGTCGTACTGTCTTTGAAAACCTCCAGTATTTTTAACCCTTTTACCCCCAGGCTCTTTGGAAATTTCCAACCCTTAACCTCCAAAGGGTTATTTTTTCCCCAGTACATTTTGCAGTATATTTTTTTAAATTGCTCTAACAGCCTTAATTTTTGTCATAGAGAGGTCAGGTTGGTCTCAATCTCTTGGAAAATGCCTGAATTTTTTCAAAAAAATATCAAAAATATGAAAAAAAAATTTTTATAGCATTTTTTTGCAAGGACGTACCGGTACGTCCATGGGGGTTAAGGGATGAGTTTTGTGAAACGTACCAGTACGTCCTTTGGGGGTAGAAGGGTTAATACTTTACCTTAGTTAAAGCTGCTTCAAGTCTTCCACTGAATTATATTTTTGAAAACGAAGGCAGCGAGTTGCATATTTTCTTTCAGCTTCTCTTAGATTTGACAGGAGATGCAGATTCATTATTTTAAAATCTGAAAGTATTGGTCGAATGAATTACAATCCAAGACAAACTGCTTTTTGGGCTCATAAGAAAAGAGGACAGTCTTTGGCATACATACATACACATACCAAAGGCACTTCCCCCAATTTTGGGGGGCAGCCGACATCAACAACGAAACAAAACAAAAAGGGGACCTCTACTCTCTACGTTCCTCCCAGCCTAACAAGGGACTCAGCCGAGTTCAGCTGGTACTGCTAGGGTGCCACAGCCCACCCTCCCCCGTTATCCACCACAGATGAAGCTTCATAATGCTGACTCCCCTACTGCTGCTACCTCCGCGGTCATCTAAGGCACCGGAGGAAACAGCAGGGCCTACCGGAACTGCGTCACAATCGCTCGCCATTAATTCCTATTTCTAGCACGCTCTCTTGCCTCTCTCACATCTCTCCTCCTATCACCCAGAGCTTTCTTCACACCATCCATCCACCCAAACCTTGGCCTTCCTCTTGTACTTCTCCCATCAACTCTTGCATTCTTCACCTTCTTTAGCAGACAGCCATTTTCCAGTCTTTGGCAGATGCCAAACAAGTATTTTTGTAATGATAAAAAGGCTTTACATATTCCAAAGATTCCTGGAATAAAGTCAAGTAACATTCCTTTGGTTCTTTTATCTTCCAATCATTCCATTAACTAATTGATGTGAATATATATTACATGCAGATCCCAGTGATACAAGTTAACCCTTTTACCCCCAAAGGACGTACTGGTACGTTTCACAAAATTCATCCCTTTACCCCCATGGACGTACCGCTTCGTCCTTGCAGAAAAATGCTATAAAAATTTTTTTTTTCATATTTTTGATAATTTTTTGAGAAAATTCAGGCATTTTCCAAGAGAATGAGACCAACCTGACCTCTCTATGACAAAAATTAAGGCTGTTAGAGCAATTTAAAAGAAATATATTGCAAAATGTGCTGGGGAAAAAATAACCCCTTGGGGGTTAAGGGTTGGAAATTTCCAAATAGCCTGGGGGTAAAAGGGTTAATATAATGCACAGACTCACAACTGATTATTATTGAAGCTTCATGATGACTCCCAAAACTGTTCATACTTTGATATAATCATAATCGCTGCAATGTTCTTCATAATCACCATCCTGACTATACTGTTCTTCATCAATGTTCTCATGACACTGTTCCATATCTGTAGTTTTCTCAACTGTATCTATCAGGTCAGGGGGAAGTACTGGCCCGCATGACCACACTGGCTCCAAACACCCACATCATTTCTTTCCCAAACTTGTCCAGGGTTATGTGGCTTTGGAGACCAGATGATTGGTATATCTGCTCGCTTGTCGATAGCAAGGGGATGGGTCACACAACCAATGTGCGGAATGAGGTTGTCTCGGAAAGACCGCCATTGGGAGAGGTCAGTCTTAGATTTCGCCGTCAGTCGCTCCTCTTTTCCAACCATCTTCTTAACAGGATTCTACATGATGTCAATAGATTTCTCCAACTAGGTTTATAGCTTAAATAGTAATAATAATAATAATAATAATAATAATAATAATAATAATACATACATATACCAAGGCACTTCCCCCAATTTTGGGTGGTAGCTGATAATAATAATAATAATAATAATAATAATAATAATAATAATAACCAGATAAAAATGATAATGCTTGGATAGCTTAATTCCTTTTCTAATGTATTACAGGATGGTGTGTAAGGGAAGAACAATAGTACACCGCAAGTTAGAGGTCTATGACGACTGTTGCAGCGAACAACAAGGACAGAGCTCAAGAAGTGTATTTCTCACTACTGCCACTGACCCTGTATAGGTAAGTTCTCACCAACAGCCGTTTTTACACTAAGTCCTCGACTTAAGACAATAGGTTCCTAAAAACTGTATGCGAGTCATATTTTTAAACTTGGGCCTAGGGTAATCGTCATTTAACTTGCGTGCCTACTATTTTCAGAAGCAAAGGTCATCAAATAGTCACATGTCGTCTTGCTTACTGTATTGAATTACATATTGTTTGATTACTGTACTTCATTATGAGGTTTTGATGCAATAACTGAGATTTTATGATTTCATTTTGGTTTTGAGGATAGATGTGAGAGAGGCAAGAGAGCGTGCTAGAAATAGGAATGAATGGCGAGCGATTGTGACGCTGTTCCGGTAGGCCCTGCTGCTTCCTCCGGTGCCTTAGATGACCGCGGAGGTAGCAGCAGCATTATGAAGCTTCATCTTACGTGTTTACTTATTTTGGGTTTAAATCCAACACTCCACTGAAGTCGAGTGAACTACTTCTCGGGCGGGTCCATATCAATCATCTAACGTAACATTTTCATTATAACTTAAACAATTCTTTGATTGTGGCATCTTCCAAATCATATGATCTTGTGAAAAGTAATGTCTTTAGTTTCTTCTTAAATTCAATTGCTCCCTTTAGGTCCTTCATTTCAGTTGGCAGTTTATTATAATGTCTAGGCAGATAACGGGGGAGGGTGGGCTGTGGCACCCTAGCAGTACCAGCTGAACTCGGTTGAGTCCCTTGTCAGGCTGGGAGGAACGTAGAGAGTAGAGGTCCCCTTTTTTGTTTTTGTTTCATTTGTTGATGTCGGCTACCCCCCAAAATTGGGGGAAGTGCCTTGGTATATGTATGTATGTATTTTGGGTTTGTTTGTATCACCAGATGTCTTTGAGGACCTTCTGAAAGTCACTGTTCTTCAGTAGCTAATTTTCATAATTTTTAATCTGGAAAGTTTTTTATTTTAAATTCAATCTTGGTAATAATTAGAACTAGTAATTAATCCTTTAGGCTTTATAGAAATTTTTATAACTATTCTTCTTTGCTCAATGGGTTAACTATTATACTGCAATTGTTCAGTGGCTACTTTCCTCTTGATAAGGATAGAAGAGACTCTTTAGCCGTGGTAAGCTGCTCTTTTAGAAGGACACTCCAAGATAAAACCAATGTTCTCTAGTCTTGAGTAGTGCCATAGCGTCTGTACCAAGGCCTTCCACTATCCTAGGTTAGAGTTTTCTTGCTTGAGAGTACACTGAGGCTCACTATTCTGTCTTATTTCTCTTCCCCTTCTTTTTTTTTATAAGTTTTCATAGTTTATATATGAAAGATTTATTTTGATGTTGATACTGTTCTTAAGATATCTTATTTTAATTGTTAATTATTACTCTTGTAGTTTATTTATTTCTTTATTTCTTTTCCGCACTGGGCCATTTTCCCTATCGGAGGCCTTGGGCTTATAAATTAGCATCTTGCTTATCCAACTAGGGTTGTAGCTTAGCAAGTAATAATAATAATAGATTTCAGTAAGAGAGGAGTGAGATTCCAGTTATCCTATAGTCAATTTCTTTTAACGAGGCAGATTTGCACCGACTCGTAGCGATACCCTTTTAGCTCGGAAAAGTTTCCTGGTCGCTGATTGGTTAGAATTATCTTGTCCAACCAATCAGCGATCAGAAAACTTTTCCGAGCTAAAAGGGCACCGCTGCGATTCGGTGCAAATCTGCCTCGCTAAAAGAAATTGACTATAGTTCGTTGATAAGATTTTCCTTCACCAAGAATGAATTTGAAATGTGCCTGCAAATATATTTGATTGTGTCGATATATTTTTATTTTCCTTTTCATTAATGTCCCCTAGTCAATATATTTACTATTTCTGGACCTCCTTGGATGATAAAATTGCTTAATTTCTGCCTGTTGCTATTTTTTATATTATCCTAAATATCAATAATTTGATCAATAGATATTCTATACTTGGTAGTTCTGCTGTTCAGAATTTAATACAGAATTCAGTGAATTGGTTATTTCCAGAGTGCTAGTTTTATTTGCTTTTAGAATTACTCTGAGAAGTTTTCTTAATAAATTAAACTACAGTAGATTAAAAAGATAATTATAGTATGAAATAATTTTTTGTAGTTTGGATCAATTCTGAATAGAAAGCAAAATGTAGGTATTGAGAAAGCTTTATAAAAATACTTTTAGATAAGTTTTCCTTATAAAGTTTTATAATTTCAATCTAAACAGGAGAGAAAGGACTATTTTGACACTTGCTAAAAAAACTACCTCTTGTGTTAGTATATCATTAATGATGTTAAATTGGTTGAAGCGAGATTGATATTCAGTTTGTTTTCTTTTTAAATTCCTTTGTCTAATATTGTTTATACTTTCAGATGTCAGACCTTGGTATCTGCCTCAAAACTAAAATCAACTTCCAAGCACACTGAAAAGAAAAAGCAAAACAAGATCAAGGCTGTCAATAAGTGAGGGTGGGAGCAGACACGTTTGTTCATCACCCGAACCAAAAGCAAAGTGAGCTAGTCACAGGTGTGAGGGGGGGAGGGGTAGCTAGCTACCCCTCCCTACCCTAGTAAACCCTCGTTAAAATTCTAATGGCTCGTCATTTCAGCTACGCCGAAAGTAATACCCATATTAAATAGCGTGGTTTGTATTTTGGTTACGGAACCACAAGAATTTTGGATATAAGGCTCAAGCAATGGGTCCTGGGAGTTCATTCATCACCCATATATAGGTGAAGATTAAAATGAAAGGGCAGCTAGTGGCCAAAAAGATACTGTACAACACCAAGTAATGCATTGATAGTGCTACTACTTCATTTATGAGAGATTCAATTATTTGGATATCCTTTCATATGGAGTTTCAAATCCCAATTAAAGTCGAATGTATTTTTCAAGCATTTAAAAAAGAAACAAAAAGTTTACTTTTTACTTATTATAATTATTGCTTACCCATATTAAATGTTTTGAGTTTTATATATATATTTATCAATCATATTTGCATTTTAGGCTTATGTGTACACTGATCAGCTATGCTCAAAATCTTGATATTAACCCTTTTACCCCCAGGCTATTTGGAAATTTCCAACCCTTAACCCCCAGGGGGTTATTTTTTTCCCAGCACATTTTGCAGTATATATTTTTTTAAATTGCTCTAACAGCCTTAATTTTTGTCATAGAGAGGTCAGGTTGGTCTCATTCTCTTGGAAAATGCCTGAATTTTCTCAAAAAATTATTAAAAATATGAAAATTTTTTTTTTTATTGCATTTTTTCGCAAGGACGTACCGGTACGTCCATGGGGGTAAAGAATGAGTTTTGTGAAACATACCTTACGTCCTTTGGA